>NW_028317947.1:21427500-21727500 GCF_062004578.1 Staurois parvus
AGCAGGAATGTGTGCGTTTGGATTGTACACCTACAAAGAGGTCAGGCACATACATTCTAAGTCTTCTCTCATCTATCATATCATATCCTGTCCTATCCTAGTCACACTCAATTATGGGAAATTGGCTGGCCAAATATTGACACCACTTTACCTTTTTTTTTCTTTTAAACCACAATTTGTTTTCTTTATGCACATATAAATCATGAAGCAGATATGTACTTACCAGATTGCCTACATTCAGCACTTGCTGGAATTGCTCAGTCATTGGATAGTGCTCCATAGCCATGAAGAGGGTATTGAGCACAATGCATATAGTGATGCCAAGGTCTACAAAGGGATCCATGACCACAAACTTCACAAACCCCTTAAACATCACCCATTGCTTGCAGCAGTCCCAAATCAAAAATTTATGGGCAAACTTGTACCACCACGGGGGGCACTTCTGCTGGGCTTCCTCTAGTTCTGCAATGAAAGGAACTTTGCTTCACATTAACAGAAACAACTGGCCTGCTTGGTTACATAAGATTGCACTTATAAAGGATATACTGTATGTGTAAAGGACCCACAGACATTAGATGAAAGTCGCAAGATACCAAGGTTTGTTCAATTGAGAGCATGCATGTTATCAGTGAAAAGTCTGTAAGGCTAGCTATTGAAAGGGTCTGTACACTGAATAAAGTTCCTGCATCTGCCTACCTTCTGTATCTCAACTATCCCTATTGAATTTTTTTCTATTTTCTGTTAAGGAGAATGTAACAGTGCTGTGAGGGGAAAACCTGTTTTAGGCTGCATTCTCACTTGAGCATTTTGTAGCTTGAAGCTCGAAGCATGAAGCTCAAAAAAAGCTCAAACTTAAAAAATCAATTTTTTTCTATGGTGTCCAGGGGCGGACTGACAACTCATGGGGCCCCCGGGCAGTAGGGGATCATGGGGCCCCTGTGTCCTTGCCCAAATTCAAAAAAGCCTATGAAAAAGGTACCAGGGGCATCTCATGGGGCCCCCTACTGACCCTGGGCCCTCAGGCAGTGCCCGAGTTTCCAAATGGTCAGTCCGCCCCTGATGGTGCCTGTTCATACCTGTTCACACAAACAAGCACCCTAGAGAACAATTGATTTTCTAAGTGTGAGCGTTTTTGGAGCTTCAAACTACAAAACACTCAAGTGTGAATGCAGCCTCAGACTGCTGTCCACATAGACCACAGGACAATTCCTCTCTATTACTATTTATTCTGGTGACAGCTATAAAATGCCTGATTTCTCATCACTTTTATCTCAGTGACAGTGGTTGCTAGAACAAATAGACAGGGTTAATCTTCCAGAGGTCACATAAATAAAAACAGGACACATTCTATCCAAAGCTAGAATAAGTTTTGGCCTTAGATAAACTGAAATATAATTTTTTATAAAATTACTTATCATACTAAATGAACATTCAACTACAGGTTACGCCCTAGTGAGCACCCTTTCCTTTACAATCAGTTCCTGTATCTGCTAGAAGAAAGTTAAAATGTCATAACTGACTTTACCACTGATTACATTGTATAGAACAGAACTTCATCCAAAAGGGGAAGTTCTTCTCCCCCCCCCCACCTTTATTTTATTTTAATTTTTTTTGGGGGGTGGGGGTACCTGTCAGCAACAGCATATACAATGCAAGAGCAGAAGGCTTCCCCCCCGGTCCACATTCTTCTAGGACACGTCACTGGTCCCAGGAGGCTGCGGGACCATTCACAAAGCGTAGCGTGGCTCGCGCATGCGCAGTGGGGAGCCGGCTGTGAAGCTGTAAGCAGTCACAGCAAGCTGCCCACAGTTAATATGCTGGTGCTAGGGACAGAAGACTGGAGAAGAAACCGACCTGGGTAAGGACAGCACTGGACCTGGGACAGGTGAGTGTCTGTTTATTAAAAATCAGCAGCTACAGTTTTTGTAGTTGCTGACTTTTAAGTTTTGATAAAGTGAGTGAATAACTGCTTTGAAGATCTAGAATGTCAGCAGTTTATGTACAGTTTTTTGGTATATTAGACACCATCCTTTTGCACAGACCTTCTATCATGGCTTCGGAAATAACACTAACTGAGCTCCCTGCTTTCTTCTGTAAAGTCGGCTCTCCCAGATACATTTTAGAGTTCTTCTCAAGATCCGTCTTCACTGAGCTTGCCTGCAAATAAAGCAGACACAGGTGTGTGATGATGCTCAGGGATCAACAAGCGAAGATACATGGTTGTACTGACAGACAATAACTTCCAGACATTTGTAGATGTATTATGTGCATGAAAAATAGGTGTATGTGTAATTAAATATAAAAGAAAAAAAGAAAACATGAAGCACAAAAAATTGAAGAGCAAAACAATTGGCTCATTTTAAAGCCAGCTCCACAGCAACATATACTTGTCTTCCCTTCATTCTCCTGTAGCTCCAGTTGCAATGTACCCCTGGTAATTACCCTTGTTAGCTCCAAGTTGATTCTGATCAGAACTTAAATAAGGCTTTGGACCCTCTCCTCACCTACAGTTGTGACCAAAATTATTCAACCCCCACTGAAATTGAGTGTTTTGGCCAGTTTGACATTGCTTTTGATCATTCAGTCATCTTGCTTACATTTACATTAAAGAGGCACTTGTAGGTCAGACAAATATAACATAACAGTTATAATGAAATAACCACAAATGTCTTTTCTGTGCTCACAGCATTATCAGTTTTATTCAACCCCCAAGTGACATTCAATCTTAGTACTTAGTACAGCATCCTTTTACAGTTATAACAGCTTTTAAACGTGAAGCATAGCTTGACACAAGTGTCTTGCAGCGATCTACGGGTATCTTCGCCCATTCTTCATGGGCAAAGGCCTCCAGTTCAGTCACATTCTTAGGCTTGCGCACTGCAACTGCTTTCTTTAAGTCCCACCAGAGGTTCTCAATCGGATTTAAGTCTGGTGACTGCGATGGCCACTCCAAAATGTTCCAGCCTTTCCTCTGCAACCATGCTCTAGTGGACTTGGAGGTATGCTTGGGATCATTGTCCTGTTGAAAGGTCCAACGTCTCCCAAGCCTCAGGTGTGTGACGGACTGCATCACGTTTCCATCCAATATCTCCTGGTACTGAAGAGAATTCATGGTACCTTGCACACGCTGAAGCTTCCCTGTACCTGCAGAAGCAAAACAGCCCCAAAGCATGATTGACCCTCCACCATGCTTCACAGTAGGCAAGGTGTTCTTTTCATCATAGGCCTTGTTCTTCCTCCTCCAAACATAGCGTTGATCCATGGGCCCAAACAGTTCTAATTTTGTTTCATCAGTCCACAGAACACTATCCCACAACTTTTGTGGTTTGTCCACATGGCTTTTGGCATACTGCAGTCGACTCTTCTTATTCTTTGGAGACAGCAAGGGGGTACGCCTGGGAGTTCTGGCACGGAGGCCTTCATTACGCAGTGTGCGTCTTATTGTCTGGGCTGAAACTTCTGTACCCACATCTGACAAATCTTTTCTCAGTTCCTCAGCAGTCACACGGGGACTTCTCTCCACTCTACGCTTCAGGTAGCGCACAGCAGTCGAAGTCAGCATCTTCTTTCTGCCACGACCAGGTAGCGTTTCAACAGTGCCCTTTGCCTTGAATTTGCGAATGATGCTTCCTAAGGTGTCTCTTGGTATGTTTAACATCTTTGCAATCTTCTTATAGCCATTGCCCTTCCTGTGAAGAGAAATCACCTCTTCTCTTGTCTTCCTGGACCATTCTCTTGCCTTCACCATGTTTGTAACCACACCAGTAAATGTCTAGAAGGAGCTGAGTATCACAGTCATTTTAAAGCTGCCTAATTGGTGCTTATTATGCTTGATTGCTGCTCGGTGACATCCACAGGTGTTTTCAATACCTGATGGAAAGCACCTGTATGAACCTCTGTTCTTCAGAGTGGTAGTCTTTAAGGGGTTGAATAATTGTGGCAATGAAGAAACCACATAAGAACCATTTACTACTGTATTACATAAACAATTGATGTCATTTTAGTTGCATTTGGGTAGTTACAACGTCCTTGTAGGATTTGATTCTGAATACAATTCCAAATGTACACTATAGTCCCTAAACCCCTTTACAGCATTGGGGGTTGAATAATTTTGGTCACAACTGTATGTGAGTGCTGGGGTGTGTGAGTGTCCATTTGCCTAACACCACCGCTGTCACAAGGGAGGAGAGGAGTTAGCCACATGCTCCCCTTTACCCAGAAGAACATCAAGAGACAAAAAGCAGCAGACTGGGAGGATGGTTGGAGTTGGGCAAGGGGAAGGGGACTATAAGCCACTGAAGAAGCCATCACTGTGGTAAATCTGTTGCTTTGCCATGAAAGGGCAAATGAGAGGTTCACTTTTGAGCTATCCATGGACACAATACACGTCCCTTATCCTTGCAGTTTTACCTGGATCAGTTTAGAGGGCTGTCTACTGGGCAGTGCAAGGTAGACAACTTTGGGCCACCACCCTAAGGTGGAAAGACTAACCCCATCTCTCTAGCCATTACATTTATACAGGGCCGTCTACTAGGTGCCTTTAGTGTCTAGCACAGTCATAGCCATGCAAGTCAAATAGAATAAAGTACAGGGCCATAACTCATTTAAACCAGAAAAGATTGACAAATCCAATGAATTCTAGACATCTTAGTTATAAAATATAATATAACCAACCATCATTATTAGTTATTAATAAGGATTGCTAAGGACAGTCAGAGCACTCACATCGTCATCCAGAGAAGCCACTCTTTCTATTACCACTCGCGGTATAACTCTTCCATTGCAGTCCAACTTTTCTGTGCCATCTTCTGTGAGGTCTGGATCAGAGGGAGGTTTTTTCTGTTCTCCGTTGACCAGTCCTACAGATGCTACACTGGATTTCTGCAGAAGAGAAGTAAACTATCCATCAGCAAATCACAAGTACTGTAAAGTTCCAGCCCACTGCCAAAAATCAGTATATTTTAACTTCAATACTTCAAGGTAAATTCCCCTCAATACACGCATTTCAGGTACATATGGTTGCCAGCCAGCTAAATCACACTCTGACTTTGTACACTTCTTAGGGAGTCCAAATGAGAGAAACCCCCATCACAATCTAATTCTCCCCAGCTACAGCTATTCAGCTCTCTTAGTACCAGACTTTCCCCTGATGGATTTCCTAAAAACGCAGAATAAAAATAATATTTAGAGAATCCAGAATAACAACATTTGGCAGAGACACTGACTACTCACAATTAAGAGTCTCATGTCTCATTCGTGGATGGAATGGCCTTTTAAACGCACTGTGCACATTTAAACCCAAGGTAAACACTTCAGCTCTGCCTCATTAAAGTGTTACTAAACCCACAACTGTACAATCAGTCTGTGTATGCATTAAAGCATGCTTGTTATACTGTGAAACCTAAGGGGTTAATCCTCTGCATTGTGTAAAAAGGCTGTTTGACTTCTCTGATCCTTCCCTTCTTCCAGTGTCTTATCTCCTGATAATATCCTGACATATTGGTGGAGACACTCTGCACAAGCTCAGTTTAGTGTGTATTGCTAGAGAGATTTGTTTTTTTTTCTTGGGAGAGTGCATGTGATCAGCACAGGACCAATCTGCACTGTCCAGACAGAGGTCAGGGGTTTTGCATCCTCCTAGAGTAGAATGAAAACTCCTCCTACAAGCTTTAACCAGTGCTCTGCTGAACACTGATATAAGTCACAAAACGTCTCTAACTGCCGATGATAAAAGGTATTTAGCAGTTTATATTTACTAAAATAATTACATTTCCATGTAGTGTGTACTGTGGGAAACCAGATACAGTGAATGCAGGGTCCGGGGAGACCAGATATAGTGAATGCAGGGTCCGGGGAGACCAGATATAGTGAATGCAAGGTCCGGGGAGACCGGATATAGTGAATGCAGGGTCCGGGGACACCAGATACAGTGAATGCAGGGTCCGGGGAGACCAGATATAGTGAATGCAGGGTCCGGGGAGACCAGATATAGTGAATGCAGGGTCCGGGGAGACCAGATATAGTGAATGCAGGGTCCGGGGACACCAGATATAGTGAATGCAGGGTCCTGGGAGACCAGATATAGTGAATGCAGGGTCCGGGGACACCAGATATAGTGAATGCGGGGTCCGGGGACACCAGATATAGTGAATGCAGGGTCCGGGGACACCAGATATAGTGAATGCAGGGTCCAGGGACACCAGATATAGTGAATGCAGGGTCCGGGGACACCAGATATAGTGAATGCAGGGTCCGGAGAGACCAGATATAGTGAATGCAGGGTCTGGGGACACCAGATATAGTGAATGCAGGGTCCGGGGACACCAGATATAGTGAATGCAGGCTCCTGGGTGTAGTAACACTTTAAAGTAAGTTTGGTTTCATTTCTCAGCTGATTTGTTTAACCATTAGAGGTCCTGTGGGAGGAAGACTGTATGGTCCACTTTAGATGTCCTTTTGGCTGGGAGTAAACTACATTATTTATTTTTTTACTTTTTGAGGAATTACAAGGTGTTCTTAGACCAGCTGGAATATATCATTCCTCCAGCAGGTTTTTGGTCTACTCTGGAATCTCTAGAAGGATCCTTCCACACTAGTCAGTCACTTATCCGGTGACCAGGGGCAGACTGACCATTTGGATACTCGGGCAGTGCCCGAGGGCCTGGGGTCAGTAGGGGGCCCCATGAGATGCCCCTGGTACCTTTTTCATAGGCTTTTTTGAGTTTGGGCAAGGACACAGGGGCCCCATGATCCCCTATTGCCCGGGGGCCCCATGAGTTGTCAGTCCGCCCTGCCGGTGACTTAAAGTAATTCTAAAGCCAAAAAGGTTTTGGAGTGGCCATACATAGATTGAAATTCAGCTTGTTCAGCAGGGACTGGGCAAATTTTGATCCATGTATGGGCATCTGTTGATCGGCTTCTGCACAACCAGCCTGTGAAGTTTTTCCTGAATGATCAATGCCACTTGCTATAGCAGGCAGCACTGATCCATGTATTCTGACAGCAGGGAAGGTTCCCCACCTTCAGAATACAATAGTAGAGCAGGAGTGAATTAAGTCATTTTGTTTCGTTCAACCCACTGGTTGAACAAAAAAAAATTAATTAATGTGTGGCCAGCCTTAGTTTTGGATAAAGTAGGGAAAGGTTAAAGAAGTCTGGGCATATAGAAAATAAACACACATGCTCACCTCCATGCTGCAGCATCAGTCTGATGCTGCAGCTGTCCCCGCTGGCTCTAAACCCGACAAATGAATGATCACATGACCACTGATCGAACTCTGGGCAGAGAGCCGTGACTGACAGTTTCCCACACTCCTGTATCTCTTTAAACCTAAGGGCTGATTCAAGCTGCTATCACAGGGTTAAATGTATAAAACCTAGAATAAAAGTATATACATATGGTATTCATCCAGCTTCTATTTTTTTACTGCAGGTTGTAAAATGAATGCAAACAATTGGTTGAATGGTACAATATACAATCTGAGTTTTTAATACTTGTATTGCAAAGATCAAAGGCACCGTGCAGCAATAAAACTGAAGTACTGCACATCAATAAATCAAATATTGTGTCAATAAATCAAGGATCTGAGCTTGTACATTGCTTCATTAGAAGCACAATCATCTATACATCAAAAAATGAGAGATTCTTAACTTCAGTGAAATAAAGATACTCATCCTGTACAGCTATAAATTAGATGCCCAGAGCTGGACATAAATAATCCAGGCACTCCCATAAATCACTCAGTAAGCAATGCCTGTCTATAAGTCCAAAGTACTTTCCCTGTATAAATCCAGGTCAGCAGCACATCAATAGATCAAACACGCCAAATGCTCCAATGAGTCAACAGCACAAAGCTTTGTCTTGATAAAATACAGCTTGGAAGGCAAGCTATTTTCAGGAATCTCCGATTCTTTCATCTATCCCCAGTTTAGCCTCAGACAAAACAATAAAACTATACCTGTGAGGGTCATATGTTCAAATAGGCCTGTCCAATAATAACAAGAAAAGTGATTTAAGCATTATTCACAGTGAACAGTCAATAGGGCCAATTCACATAGCCAAATCAGTTATTTTATATTCATTTTTTTCTTTTTTTTCTTTTTTAGCTCATGGCACCTTTTGTTCAGTTCGTAAAAATAAATAGTGTTGTTTTGGAATCTTTTTTTTACTCTTTCTAAAAGAGACACTAGACAACTGAAAGCCTCTCTTTCCCATGATTTGGTATTTTGGTGTGTAATATCACCCCATACTGCTACCTTTCCTGCTGTCCTCAAAACCCACCTCTTAAAAAAAAAAAGAAAAACTCCTGGCAAAAGCTAGAGATATTTTTAGGAGCAAAAAACTATGTGATAATCTTTGCAAATTGAAAAACAGATGCTGGTGCTCTATACCGCTCACGGACTCTATTTCTGCATTTAAAATCTTTGTGAGTTGGCATACAAAATACCATAAAATTAATAATATACCTGTAATAGGAATGAGGTATAGTCAGCAGATTCATGAAAAAACAACAAATAGCAGATGGAGATGAATATATCCACTGCACTTGGATTTAGTGAAATAAGGCTTCTGTATGCATTCACTGCATCCAAAGCAGTGTGCCAGAGCTGACAGGGAGGAGAACTGTATTGTTTACACACAGTTCTCTTCCACGTTGGAGATCTTCGGCAATCACCGGGCGCCAGCGAGTAATCACCGGCTGGGACCCACTGATTGACAGCCGCGGCTGCGAATGATGGCACGGGTAGGGCGTGCGCTCCCTACCCAGAAATGCAAAATCACACACACACACACACACATATATATATATATATATACACATATATATGATTTTGCACACCCGTGCCGCCCTTTAGCAGTATATCTGCTATAGGGCGGTCGGGAAGCGGTTAATCGGAGCACAAAATAGGCCAATAGTAGTAAAATCAGTATAATTCTTCAATTGTGCAATCGAAAGAGTTTGAACACAACAGAAGAGGGGAAATAAACATGAAATATACACCAAAGAAAGTATGGGAAAAAACAGCATCCTCAAGTAGAGCAACTGTGGAAGGCGCATAGTTCCTGATATCACATTAGCCCTGAAGAAGCCTGTCCATTACCATCTGATCAGGTGCTAGACTGGGAACGTCTAGCCATGGTTGCCACATAGAGTAAAAGTGACAGGGACCATTTCTATGCTGATATGTCAGTTTTTCTCGTATAAGAAAATTATATTTAGAATAATCTTGAAGAACAGCAGCCATATACAAAGCAGGATGGTAGAGGGATACAGTCTATGTGTAGACTCAGCAGATGAAAATGTTGGGGCCACTATTTTAAAACAGCATAAGGAACTTGCAAGTCAGTGAAAAAAAGATGGAAAAGGGCACTTGTGGGACTGCATAACCAATATACAACACAGTGCATTCGTTTTGAGGGACTCACTAGACGAGTATGCAGTATGCGAAGTCAAACTGAAATTAGAGCTCATGACCTAGTTTGGTGACTAAGAAAGCCAATGATCAGAATGACTGCCAGGGCGCTTAACAACATTACCTTCATATTTCTCCCACAGCATTGCTTCCTTTAACTCAGTGGTTCTCAACCTGTGGGTCGCGACCCCTTTGGGGGTCGAACGACCCTTTCACAGGGGTCCCCTAAGACCATCAGAAAACACATATTTCCGATGTGTAAATCGCAGCTACTGTGTAGAAAGTAGCTGCTGTGTTGAAAGCAGCTACTCTGTTGAAAGCAGCAGTATTGGAGGTAAAACGACACTCATGAATTATAATTACTGGGTAAATAATTTTATGGTTGGGGGTCACCACAACATGAGGAACTGTATTAAAGGGTCACGGCATTAGGAAGGTTGAGAACCACTGCTTTAACTGAACACCATTCAATGTGATGATGCCTCCAACAGTAGTTGCAGGAACCAGGTGAAAAAATCTTGAGCCCTCACTAACTGAGAAGTAGAAATTAAGCACTTTGCCATGAAAGAGAGCCCCATACACAGGACAATGGTAGGTAATGGCAGAATTGTGGTATCAGGTCCTTCCTGTACAGGTCAGTTAATCACAGCCTGTACAAAATATTTTTGAGGTCTCGGCTCTATATTTAGACCACTGGTGGATTATGAGTGGAACTGTGATACTTGGAAAACACAGGCAAAAGGTTTTAAGTGGAAAAACTGCTAAAGATGCAATAGGCTCCAAAGCTTGTGAACACGCATTGAATGCACAGTTAGGATTCCTGCCTGAAGAGCTGGCAATCAGAATGATTTCCTTAGGCTTCACAAATGCACCATGAAGTCTCTTCTTGGATCAGTATCATACTTCTGATGATTCTTGTTCAGTGCTGCGTTGGCTCTTTTACCAAGTTGTGCAAGCGTAAATACGAGAAGGATCAGCTCATCAGATTACAGTTATATGAAAGGTCACAGGAGCACTGTACATTACTACTGTTAGCAGGACTAACACTTTGTGTACCACCAATGGTGCTGTCACTACAGAACATTAAACTGATAAAACGCTCCAGTTACTAGTACAGCTGCTGAGCAGAACACCGCACACACTTATACTGAGAGCATTTTCCGACAAACCAGCATGTCAAGTCCTAAATTACTGTTATTTGAAGAGCTACAAACATGCCGTTGACATCTGAAAATGTCTACAAATCACAAATATAAAACACCTGCATACTGGAATGGTTTGATATAGCCATTTGCAAACTTTGGTTTGGTTCTTTAACTCCATCAGAAACTTTGTCATGTCAATGTGTCACTTGTAACCCTACTGTTTTCCCTTCAAAGTGAATTCTTTATGGAATACATGTGCCCCTTACATACTCATTACAATTTCATCACTAAATATTATACGCTATAATATAAATGGGCTAAAATATCTGCCATCCAGGCCCCGTTCCTGTACATTTAGGATGCCAAGGATGGGTCCTGGATAGCAGATATATTTGCCCACTATTTGGATTGTGGTAGCTTTAACGGAGATGATTTGAAGGCAATGTTGAGTATTCTGGGGTTCACACCCATGCAGGGTGAGGGTTTCCAGTATAGTCCGTCTGTAGAGGAGAGGACTGTTTTTTTAGTACTTTTTGCATTACCACGTCCTTAGTAGGGACCCAGAATTGTGGAGGTTATTATTATTATACAGGATTTACATAGCGCCAACAGTTTGCTCAGCGCTTTACAATATAACGGGAGACAATACATCAACAATACAGTTCAATACAAAAGGGTTAGGAGGGCCTGATCCTTGGAGCTTACAATTTAAAAGTTCAAATAGCTTTGGGAGGGAAGAGCCTGAAGGGGTTAACCTGTGTGCATCAGTGTCCAGAAAGGGAAGAGGGAACAGTCAGCACCTGTCTCTCAAGGATAGGGCAGGATACACCTGAGTGAGCAGGATGGACTTGCTTGGGACTGAGCCAAGGTTGTTGAACTGCGAATGCCTCCTCTGTGGGAACCCCAAAGCAGATGGGAAATCCCAAACCTCAGTGTGAGACTGGTATTGTGGCAGTGAGCCATTCTCCTGTTTTCCAATTGTTCCAGAATTATGGACTATTTTGTGTTTGTTGAAGAAAACGGTTTTGTTTTCTTGACTGTTTGCAAGTTCAATACAGACTCTAACTTTTACATTTGGCTGGCTGTCATCCTGAGTGCCCATATCACAAATACTATCAATGAATTCCTGAACGCTCATCTTTCTTTGTCATGATGATCATCCCTCTAAACATCTAATTATGACTGTTATCTTTAAAATTTCCTACAGATCACATACTGATTTACACTTCCAGTCTACAGTTTAAATCCCGGAATTAAAATTGTTCCCTGTAGTGACAGCTCACAGGCTTCATAGGGGAAAAAATGATATTCAGAGAACCAAACTGCCTCTTGTGGACTCCATACAGAACTTTTCTTGGAGGATCAGCGCAAATTTTTGATTTCCTATTACTGTTCGTCTTGGTGACAGGGGTCAACAGGATAGAGAGGATCAATCCCCCCAGCAAGGACCCATAAAGCCACCCATTCCTACTCCTATAAAAAAATGTGTTTAGATATACGTTACCAGTAAGTTTATTATTTTTATTTCAGGTTCTTATATAGCGCTGTCAATTTACGCAGCGCTTTACAAACTCTACCGTGTTTCTACTGTGGATAAGATATTAAAAGTAGAAATTGGATTGGTTCCTTTGGAGATACAGATACTTTCCTTTCAAACATTTTTCCTGTAAAAGCTCTACTTCTAACGCAGGAATTTTTCCATAATCTGATTTGATTTATTAGCACATGAAGTCATCCAAAATACAAAGCAGACAATGTACTGTCACCAACAGCCAGATTACAAGAAAAATAGATGTTGATCACCCACAAAGCTACTTTTCACATAAACAAATCTTGTAAAATCCTACCAGTGAATTCAGTAAAGTTTAATGACTTCACCTGCCTAATTTTCAGCTTTTACTAGATCAGGTCAAACATTTACAAGTGACCATACTGTAGTGAAACATTTACAGACATAGCATGCAATGTTAATAAAATTACATTTACAAAATGGGAAAGGGGCTGCCCAGACATAAGCAGAATCAGTGATTTGCAGACTAAAGCCAATAAGTGAAAAACCCCAACAGTGTACATTAACACCTAAGTGTTGCAGTAAAACATATTGTACCACACAATCATGCAATACACAGTAAGGCACCTCAATGCACTAATATAATGCACCTGCACTGCAGTACATATGCCATGATTTGTGGTGTGCGGTGTTGGAAAAAAAAAAAGGTGCATGTCTGATTTTGACTGCATTGTGGTGCCTTGTTAGGCTATTCAAATGAATGGTGTGCCTTGGCAAAGTCCATGTTCACACACAACACAGCCAGGGGTGGACTGACCATTTGGAAACTCGGGCACTGCCATAAAAATTTGAACAACCACTAGTCAACTCAATACAAGCATTTTTTTTTTTTAATGACTGGCGCCATCATGCAAAGTAACATTTTTTTTCTGACAGCTCCACATCAGCAAAGCTGACCCCTATGTTTCCAGGACCTAACTAATAAATTTGAGCCCACATGAAGCCTCAGCGTTTCTCTTTTTTCCTCCCATGTGCAGGACCTAGGTGTGCTCCTCTACCTGGCTGGTCTAAAGGGCTGTCTGTCCGCCCACGCGTGTGGGTTTCAGCTGGATGCGGTCTCTGGTGTAAAGGCTAAATGACCCATGATCCAGGGAGTCCTGCTGCTGGTCCTCAGGGCGGCTTTTATCACAGCTAACAGCATTGCCTGGGGTCTATGAGAAGTGGGCAGCAGTTTTAGCAGAATCTCCCCTAGGAACGCACAAACCCACGCAGTGCCAGTGTTTGCAGTTGGATGGCAGAGATTGGGTGAGCTTAATTTAAAATGCTTTGTATCCAAATGAATGCTGCATATTTAGGTATTGTTGTGCCTTGCTCCCAGTAGCTACTGTGCATACACTGAGCTCCTCCACAGACAGTACTCTGCATAACAGGTGCACAAAGCCATACTTTGTCTGTTCACACATGGCTTTAACCTGTTGGTGGCTTCTCGTGTTTCCTTTACTATTGTGCCATTATGCCAACCCCCTCAAAAGACTAGCATTCCCAGAGAAGGTAGAAGAGTTGCCTGTGGATGACTGCTGTAGCCAGCATTCCCTGTTGGAATATAGGACATCCTTTTATATTTGTTTATGCTCTCCAGTTTCTCAAAAAAAAAATCAAGTTGGGTTTCTGGACTGGTAGTAGTTAGAGGGCCTAAGTCAGAGATATAGATTACGCCCTGTATGAAGGCAAGCATAAACTTGTGGTTGGAGAAGCAGAATCTTCTGCGATGTCATTACCATCTGACGACCTAGTGGCTGGTGGTGCAGTTAGACCTCAGCAAAGTAGGAGTTAAGAATGGAATTTCAGGCTCTCCTAGCCTTCAGTGACCTCATCCAGGGTGGACCTGTCCTGGTGAATTTAGACAGCACAACGACTGTGGCCTACATCTGGAAACAAGGGGGCACTCCCTCTTGAAGGAGGTTTCTCTGATTCTAGAGTTGGCCAATATCCTGCAGCTATATGCTGCCTATGTGCCTGGTCGGAAGAATCTTTAGGCAAACAATTTGTCCAGGACAATCCTGGACAACAATGAATGGTCCAGACTGCCGCAAGTCTTGAGAACTAACAGGCTTGGTAATCTCTTCCAGAGGTAGACCTGTTCACATCCCCAGTCAACACCAAGTTGCTTTCTATTCCAGGGTCCAGCATCCACAAGCAATCGAGGTGGAGGTGCTGATCGCAGAGTGGATTTCCAGGACAGCTTATGCCTTTCTGCCTCTCCCTCTGATTCTCAACTCCCTGCTGAGGCTGTGGCAAGGGAAGGAGATAGTTTTGGTGGTGATCCCAGATTGGTTGAAGGGGCTTTGGTACCCTCTGCTCCTCCTAATGAGTGCCAAGGATCCACTCCCTCTGCCGGTAAGATCGGATCGCCAAACTCCCATTTGTCCAACACCTGACAGGCTCAAGCTTATTGTAATAATTTTACAGCTTCCAACAAGATTATTGCCTCCTGCTTGGTTAAGCTCATCTCCTTGGCCTACAAGTTGAAAGGGTTGGCTGTACCAGGAGGATCAGTTCACTGTCCACTCGAAGGGTCTCGACTTTGTGGGCGGCAGCAGGTTGAGTGTTCCTAGGCACTATCTGCAAGGCAGCTGCGTGGGGGTCAATATATATGTTCATGGCTCATTATTGTATAGAAGCAGTTTGAATGACAGTTGAGTTTGGCAGAGGCATCCTGGCTTCTGCTTGTTAGCCAAAATTGAGGAGTGCGTAGCATTATCCCTCCTCTTTTTTGGCTAGTTAGTTCCCAGCTGTGCTGATGTGACGCTGTCAGGAAAACAGAAAATTGAATGACAGATAATTACCGTAATTTTCCTTTCCTGATGAGCTCCATGTCAGTACAATTCCCACTCAACTTAGTAGGACTAGTTACAGAATGCTGAGGCTGCAGATGGGCTCAAATTTATTAGTTAGTTCTTGGAAGCATGGGGGGATGGGGACCTTACTCAGCTGTGCTGACGTGGAGCTCGTCAGGAAAGGAAAATTACAGTAAATATCTGTCATTCAATTTTCCATTTTTAAGTTTGTCACCTGTGTGCTACTGGGGAGATTTCCCTTTACCTCCTGCCCTATAGACACAACAGGAAATGAGAGGAAATCTGTTTAAAGTGAGGGAAATCCTCTTCTAGATAGTTGTGAACCCAAAAGTGGAACATTGACACACTTGTTTGTTATTTTGAAAGGCTCCATTTACACAAGCCTACCCTAATTGCCGGCAGCGGGAAACCGCATATCGCTGCAAAAAGCGGCAACCACAGTACCGCATTTTTGCTGCGTTTTGCATTTTCCCATGGTCGGCGGTCAAAACGGTCCTATCCTGAGGTTTAACCTCACCTAAATGTGGCAGCTCCTAAACTCGGCTAAAAGCCTATGTGTACATGGACACATAGGCTCTTATGGAGTTGAGTTTAGGAGCTGCTTATGTACATGAAGTCTTATAAGTGACGATACTTATCAAGACAAAAAAAAGGGTGAATCGTCCCAGCAAGGACACAGACACTCCATTCAAAACTGATATTAGTTACACTAATTTTCAGGTACCAAGATAAACATATTATTTATTTATTTCAGGTACTTATATAGTGCCATCAATGTATGCCGTGCTTTATATATATATTGTACATTCACATCAGTCCCTAACCCTCAAGGGGCGTACAATATAAAGTCCCTAACTTACATTCAAACATACACATACTAGGGACAATTTAGACAGGAGCCAATTAACCTACCAGCATGTCTTTGGAGTGTGGGAGGAAACCATATGCCCCTGTTTTTGTACTTTCTCATCTCTAATGTCTCACTAAACTTTAGAGATGCTATCAGCAGCTTCTTTCCTGCCCTTGCTAAAGATGAAATAAATTTCTACTGTAACTGGCTGTCTTAGTTTTTGCATTCTTTAAAACCCAAGATGAACACAACAAAACACTGCATGTAACACTGCCCCTAGCTACATCACCAACCTCATCCACAGATACCGCCCAATTCACCCACTCCGCTCCTCCCATGATATCCTCCTCTCTAGCTCCCTCATCACCTCCTCCCACACCCGCCTCCAGGACTTCTCCAGTGCCCCCCTATCCTCTGGAACTCCCTACCACAGCATGTCCGGTCAGCCCCCACCCTGTGTGCCTTTAGGCGATCTTTGAAAACTAATTTCTTCAGGGAAGCCTACCCCACCTCCACCTAAGAACTGTACTTGAATCACCTCCGCCAGATCATCCACCGCAGCTATCACCTTTTGTATCACCTCCCCCTTCCTTTAGATTGTAAGCTCCACGAGCAGGGCCCTCCTTTTCCTTCTGTACTGAAATGTATTGTAATTGTACTGTCTCCCTTATATTGTAAAGCGCTGAGCAAACTGTTGGTGCTATATAAATCCTGTATAATAATGTAACCCAGTGTTTTTCACCAAAAAGCACAACACAAGTCACTTTTCACACATCTAATTCATGCTACAGAAGCTGACAAGGCAATGTAAATTATACCAATACAATATCTTTTATTGTGGTTGTAAAGGCTCAAGGTTTTTTACCTTCATGCAGCAGTGCCCCCAGCCCCCAGAATACGTACCTGAGCCCCATCGCGATCCATCAGTGTGCACAACAGCCTTGGCTGTCCCGGGTCTCTGCCACCTCATTGGCTGAGAAAGCAAGCAGGAGCCACTGGCTCCCTCTGATGTCAAGTCAGTCAGCCAATGAGGAGAGAGAGGGGGAGGAGCCAAGCCACAGTTCTGTGTGTGTAAGGACACACAGAGCAGTGGGTGCAGCCATAGCAAGCTGCTTGCTGTGGGGGCACCCAATAGAAAGGAGAAGCCAAGAGAGCCTGCGGGGGACCCAAGAAGAGGAGGATCCAGGCTGCTCTGTGCAAAACCACTGCACACAGCAGGCAAGCATAACATGTTTGTTATTTTACAAAAAAAAAAAATGAACCTTTGGTATTGCTTTAAATAAGGTCAATTTTAACTAATACCTAAAGTTATACTAAACCCAGGACCCTGCATTCACTAAATCTGGTCTCCCCGGACCCTGCATTCACTATATCCGGTCTCCCCGGACCCCGCATTCACTATATCTGGTCTCCCCGGACCCTGCATTCACTGTATCTGGTCTCCCCGGACCCTGCATTCACTATATCTGGTCTCCCCGGACCCTGCATTCACTATATCTGGTCTCCCACAGTACACAGAACATGGAAATGCAATTATTTTAGTAAATAGAAACTGCTAAACACCTTTATCATCAGCAGTATATAGCAGTCTTGTGACTTCTATCAGTCTGTGGCCGAGCACTGGTTAATCTTTTAGGAGGCGTTTTCATTCTGCTATGACTGTCCTATGAGGCTGCATGGCCCCTGACCCTCTGTCCGGCCAGTGCTGATTGGCCCTGTGTGGACATGCACCCTCTCAAAGAAAAAAAAAAAAACTCTATAGCAATACACACCAAATTGAGCATGTGCAGAGTATCCCCTAGGGTTCTGTACTATCAGCAGATGGATTGGAGACTGTGGAAGAAGGGGGGGGATCAGAGACTACAGGATCAAACAGCCTTTTTACACAATGTGAATGATTAACCCCTTAGGTTCCACAGTGAGTATAACAAGCATGTTTTACTGCATATACAGACTGATTTTACTGTTGTGGGTATAGTAACATTAACTGTTTTTAATCAATCACATACAGTATGCTCAAGAAGAGAACTGATGCTATGCGTGTGGTAAGGCTGTGAGCAGGGAGTATTTGCCCTCCTGGACCAGTGCAACTTTCTCGTTGAGACATCAGAAACATAATGAAAAAAAAGTACAGTACCTGTTGCCTGCTCAATTCTGTAGTCACTAGCATGGAAAAGTTGTCCAGCATCTTATTTTGTGTCTCTCGACATTTGGCAAACATCCTGTTCATCTCATAAAAGTACTTCAAAATTTACCACCCCCTTTCATAGCATTTATGGTATACTTATGCAAAAGGGTGTGTCAAATAATACTCTCTATACAATACTTTGCCATGCCCTCCAATTATTGCAAAACCATGGCACACATTGGGGTTCCTTTACTAAAACTGGAGAATACAAAGCTTCAAGTTTTATTTTGTTAAACCCTAATTGAACAAGCTGAAGTTGGAAGCTGATTGGCTACCATGAACAGCTGTACCAGATTTTGTACTCTCCAGTTTTAGTAAATCAACCCTCTGAGATCTGCATTTTCTTCAGCCCATAAGAAACTGTCACCAATTATGAAAGGATTAGCTGGGATGTCTGTCTCCTCGGGCCAAAAACTCCCAATTCTCCTCTGTATGGGGTGTGCATTGCTCTGCTTTATATTTTTATTTTATACAGTAATTAAATAAAAAATTCTAAATAAATGTAAAAAAAAAAGTTATTTAGGTCCACATAAAACTAGACTAATATAAATGGACAAGCTTGTCGTGACCAAGTGCTAACTCTCAGAACCTTAAACTTTGCCTTTATGTCATAGTGGTACCTAGTAGCTGTTCCAGATACTGACCCTCCGACCCTGCTCTTCCTGATGTTTCTTCAGCTGTTCCAGCATATCGTGGAATTCCTTTTCCTTTTCTAAGGCTTCTTGAATGGTGGCTTCATTCTGCTCAGCGTAAGCCATGGCTACTACAGCCAGGATAAGGTTTATCAGGTAGAATGACCCCAGGAAAATGACAACCACAAAGAAAACCATGTAAGTCTTTCCAGCTGCTCTAAGAGTCTGGAAAAGGAAAGTAGAAAGACATATGTCAGAAACATTTCACCCATTACAATTACATATTTAAACTTTGTTCCCCTTCAGGAAAGTGTTTGCAAAGTAACATCACAATACTTTGTTTATAAAGGAAACCTCTCTATTGTTGTTTACGTGTGGTTGCTGTAAGCTGCCATCTTCTGACTCCTAGAGCAAGTTCTAGTTTCACAGCAGGCAAGTAACAGCCTTAAAGTGAACCTGTGGTCAAGCTATGGACATTGAAATGTTAGCATATTGTTAACACGCAGTACATGAGCTTTAAAATAATAACTGACCTCTGTAGCTGCAGGCACCGTGGAACATTTTGAAAGCTCACAACAGGAGCACTAAAGTTCTTCAAATTGTTCTCATAGGCTGGTCATACACTGATAAGATTTTTATTTTGCTCAGCTTGCAAAATACTATACAGCTGGAATGAACAAACCACCCTGTACCTACCAGTACTTGGATATTCATAGCCTTGACATTGTTTCACTTGAGTAGACACTGATACAACACCACCTGCGCTCAGGGACCCAGATCAGTCGAGGGCTGATAGGCCAATATATACTAGGATACATGGAAGTTCGTTCAAGACTGATC
Organism: Staurois parvus; assembly: GCF_062004578.1. Classification (NCBI taxonomy): domain Eukaryota; kingdom Metazoa; phylum Chordata; class Amphibia; order Anura; family Ranidae; genus Staurois; species Staurois parvus. The sequence goes on from NW_028317947.1 coordinate 21,446,938, forward strand.
AAAGGTTGTGTAGCTCCAATACGAAGCTGGGGAAGCTTGATACAAACTGTTGTAGAGAACAAAAAAACAGATCGCACCAACCTTGCGCATTACCTCAGTAAGCAATTAGTAGATTTATTGATTTAAGAGATATACTCACAAAAATAGCAATATAAAAGGCATATAGGATCCAAAATCGAATCATTGGATTAGGAGACGCGTACAAATCCCATCGAAAGGGGAGACTCTCAGGCAGGGGCGGACTGACAACTCATGGGGCCCCCGGGAAATAGGGGATAATGGGGCCCCTGTGTCCTTGCCCAAACTCAAAAAAGCCTATGAAAAAAGGTACCAGGGGCATCTCATGGGGCCCCCTACTGACCCTGGGCCCTCGGGCAGTGCCTGAGTTTCCAAATGGTCAGTCCGCCCCTGCTCTCAGGGTGAATCTGACGCGTTTAGAAGGGGGTCCCTTCTTCATCAGAGCTCTGACCCCCCCCCCCCTTCGAAACGCATCAGTTCACCCTGAGAGTCTCCCCTTTCGATGGGATTCGCACATGTCTCCTAATCCACTTATTCGATTTTGGATCCTTTATGCCTTTTATATTGCTATTTTTGTGAGTATATCTCTTAAATCAATAAATCTACTAATTGTTTACTGAGGTAATGCACAAGGTTGGTGCGCTGTTTTTTTGTTCTCTACTACAGCTTGTTTCACTTGATGTTGTACAGGTGTGCCCTTCCTCAAACCTAGTATCATTCTGAGAGTTGGATAACTGCAGTTCATGGTACTGGACAGTAGTTATGGCTGAAAGAGTCAAGTAACAGTCTGCAAAGTTGCAGCCTAATACCCAGACCTGTTTAATGCTTTTACAATCAAATTTCTCCCCTCTTTCTCATATCTACCATAAATGTGTTTTAACAGTCTAAATATACTAAATCACTTTTCATATGCCCTAAAATAATTTTCCCCAACCCTAGCTTAAGCCAAACCTAAAAGCTTGGCCATGTGATGGCATTCAAACAATCATCACCTTCTCAGCAGCTGCCAATTACACTTTCTCAGAGGACATAGCCTACCTGCTGAGCAAATCTAATCTTCATCCTGGCACACAGCCCTGATTTTGACTTTTTTACTGATCATCCACTGAGACTTTAACATACTGGTCTATGGATAGAATTCAATTAGCATTCTCATAAACGGGTGCATAACGTGTGTTTGGCAGACTTTCAAGTTTTGTATAGATTGGACTACTTTAGACATTCTATAATGCTAGTAACTCCATTTCATGCTGTGAAATTTGTCTGCCACATGCTTTTTCTCATTTATGTTTTGTGTTACAACTTATTTCACGTATTCCATTACCTTCAAAGTGTGAAAATCTTTTTTTGTAAATACGTAAATTTATTCCAAACAGAAAGTGATAATCTACTCATGTGTAGCTTGCAGAGGAATGAAAAAGCCTACCAGCTGGAAGAGGTTCTCCCAGTAGTCTTGGGTCATCAACCTGAACAGCGCCAAGAAAGCCCAGTTGAAGGAGTCATAGCTGGTATAACCATAATTGGGATTCCTTCCGGTTTTCATACATACAAAGCTTTCTGGGCATTTCCTGTTGATAAAAGGCACCAGAGTAAATTATTTTAGCTAGCTCTCCATTTGCCAGCCTCTGCCCTCTCTAACAGGTCTTTTCCAAAGGAATAAGTATAAAGAAAAAAAAAACCAACTACAATTTGTACATTTTGTAGCTTCCTGCTGTCCACTTCGAGTTCTCTATGCTAGGCTTCTGCCCCTGAATACCTTCTGGTAATTAAAAGTCATAGATACATTTATTTTACTATAGCAAGTGCAAGACCAATGCCATAGTCATAGAAATGAGCATGACAAGCATGGTGGAATAATGAACCATTGCAGGCTTATCAAGTATAGAAGAAGAGATAAGAATGAATAGCCTTGAGTCTTCTCCTTAAAAAAACACATCAACAGTAGCAAATCCTGTTTCCTGATAGCTCCATGTCAGCACAGCTGGGTAAGGGCCCATCCCCCCATGCTTCCAGGACCTAAGTCATAAATTTGAACCCACCTGCAGCCTCGGCATTCCTCTTTTTTCCTCCCATGTGCAGGACCTAGGTGTGCTCCTTTACCTGGCTGGTCTAAAGGGCTGGCTGTCCATCCATACATGTGGGTTTCAGCTGAACGCGGTCCCTGGTGTACAGGCTAAATGACCCATAATCCAGGGAGCCCCGCTGCTGGTCCTTGGGGCGGCTTTTATCACAGCTAACAGCCTTGTCTGGGGTCTGCTGGGTCCATGTGAAGTGGGCAGCGGTGCCAGCAGAGTCTCCTCTAGGCACAATTGGGCTGCATAAATCATTTCACTCCAGCAGGTCAGGTAAGCTCATTTAAACTCTCACCCCCCTTTCAAGCCGGGTTTCTACACTGGTAGCTGTCAGAGGACATAGGTCAGAATATATGGATTAAGCACTGTATAAAAGCAAGCCTAAACTTGTGGTTGGAGAAGCAGAATCTTTCCTATCTGATGACCTAGTGGCTGGTGGTGCAGTAAGACACCAGCAAAGTAGCTGGAGAGCCCTAATTCCAGAGCAATGGGCTCAGAACCAATGACCTTTTTCAAGGGTCCAAGAACGTGTCTAACATCCTGGAGTTGAGTACAGAATTTTAGGCTCTCCTAGCCTTCAGTCACCTCATCCAGGGTGGACCTGTCCTGGTGAAGTTAGACATCCATAAACAAGGGGGAGCACTCAGTGGCTCCCTGCTGAAAGAGGTTTCTCTGATTCTAGAGTTGGCCCAAGTCAATATCCTGCAGCTATCTACAGCCAATGTGCCCGGTCGGAAGAATCTTCAGGCAAACAATTTGTCCAGGACAATCCCAGACAACAATGAATGATCCAGACTGCCACAAGTCTTCTGAGAACTAACATGCTTGGTAATCTCTTCCAGAGGTAGACCTGTTCACATCCCCAGTCAACACCAAGTTACTGATCCCAGATTGGTCGAAGTTGACTTGGTACCCTCTTCCCATCCTAATGAGTGTCAAGGATCCACTCCCTCTGCTGGTAAGATCGGATCTTCTCCAAAGTCCCATTCAGGGGCGGACTGACCATTTGGGAACTCGGGCACTGCCCTAGGGCCTGGGGTCAGTAGGGGGCCCCATAAGATGCCCCTGGTACCTTTCATAGGTTTTTGAGTGTGGTTTGAGTGTGGGACAGGACACAAGGACCCCATGATCCCCTATTGCTCGGGTGCCCCATGAGTTGTCAGTCCACCCCTGGTCCCATTCATCCAACACCTAACAGGCTCAAGATCATGGTTTGGGTCTTGAGGGGCAGATGCTAATAGATCTTGGGTGCTCTGTAAAGGTTGTGAATACTCCTATGAAGGCAAGGAGAACAGCACTAACAGTGCCTCTAGTACAATATAACATAAATTCACAGGATTGCTGCTGACCAAGGTTTTACACTGAGCTCTTCATAAGTCTGTCACATTCTGATGTTTCTGCATGCGGGGCTTGAATTAGGTTTATGTGTAAGTACACTATGGGCCCACATTTCAGCTATCTCTGCCTTCACCGGCATACAGTGGGCATCCAACACTAAATGATATTGTTCTTCAAGCTGCAACTTCGTTGGAACCTACCTAGAGGATTGTTGTTTGTGAAGTGGGATCTCCCATTGGCATTAGACTTGTTTGCATCAGATGCCTTCAATCAAAGTGGCCCCCTGTGGTACCTCTTGCTGAAAACTGCTTTCCTGGTGTCAATTGCATCAACCAGAAGAGTGTCTGTATTAGCGGCTCTGGGGTTTAAAGAACCCTTTCGTACGCTCATCCCGAATAGGGTGGTACTCATGCTGATGCTCAAGGTCGTGCCTCAGAGGCCTTCAGAGTCCATATCACACAAACAAGTGGACTTCCTGGGTGTACCCAAGAAGTTAACCCAACAGATGTGGGCCAAGCTTTAAATTGTTACATCAAGGCGACATTTGGCATCAGGAAGTCGGAGCACTTGTTTGTCATTCCAGGTGGAGCGTGTAATAATTTCATGGCTTCCAACAAGATTATTGACTCTTGGTTGGTGAAGCTCATCTCCTTGGCCTACAAGTTGGAAGGGTTGGCTGTGCCAGGGGGATCACATCACTGTCCTCCTGAAAGGTCTCGACCTTGTGATTGGCAGCAGGCAGAGTGTTCCCAGACACTATCTGCAAGGCAGCTATGTGGGGGTCAATATATACGTTCATGGCTCATTACTGTATAGAAGCAGTGTTAATGACAGTTGAGTTTGGCAGAGGCATCCTGGCTTCTGCTTTTAGCCAGAATTGAGGCGTGCGTAGCATTATCCCTCCCCTGTGTGGCTAGTTAGTTTCCAGCTGTGCTGACATGTAGCTGTCAGGAAAACGGAAAATTACTTAGCGTAATCTTCCTTTCCTGACAAGCTCCATGTCAGCACAATTCCCACACAACATGGTAGGACTAGTTACAGAATGCCAAGGTTGCAGATGGGGTCCTGGAAGCATGGGGGGTGGGGCCCTTACCCAGCTGTGCTGACACAGAGCTCGTCAGGAAAGGAAAATGATGGTAAGTATCTGTCATTCAATTTGTAGTTATTTCTTGGCCAATTAATTTTAAAGCTGAATGGTTGCTATGGGGCTGTAAAAATGGACTAGTAATTCTTCTTTTGTAAACTCTTCCTTTGTAAACGTTTATAAAGTCTAACATGGCTCATTTATAATGCTATTGTATATAAAAATTATTCTGTTTTCCATTGCAACTGGATTAAAATCCCGGCCAAGATTTTTGCTGTCTTTGCCCTCATTAGGGAAATTCACTCTGTTTCTTATGATGATCATTGTCAACAGTGAAGGAAAATCTAAAGTTTTAAGTTGTCATCGACAGAGGAATAGGGGGGAAATCCTCCAATGTGGACAAGTTTTCAGGTGACCACAGTTTGAGAGGGGGTTCCTTCTATTGACAGGAAAAAAAGCAAATATAAATCTCCCCAATGGAAACAAAACTGGCAAGGTTTGTAATTATCCAAAAGTTGGCTATAGATACACGTAAAGGCTATGTTCACCTGGACAAAATAATAAATGAGCAAGTTTTTGTTGGAAAAAAAATGTGCATTTATTATGATTATTATTATTATTTTTTTTTTTTTTTACAGAGGACTGCAAAGCATTGCACCCATGATCAGTGGATTTCAGGTGCAATGTCAGGCTCCTATAGACTCTTACTCCACCTTTCTGCCCATACCTATGTACGGCTTTCCATAAGAAAGTTGGAAGTTGTGTCAGTGGACTATAAGTGTGCCGATTACCACACTCGTGGACCAATGAAACTATAAGTGCATCTACTGTGGTGGCTGACAGGCTTTGTAGTTTATTCATCCACAGATCTCTGTGAATAAATAATGTGGCTGTGCAAATTGGGTAGCTGAACCCACACACTCTCTTCGGGAAGCTCTAGGGATAAGAAGCAGATGATTAGGAACATAAATAAAGGTGAACTTGGCTTTTAATTCTCTTTTCTCATAGTTATCCAGGCTTGCAGTTACAATCACAGGTTAAAAACACATCACTCACCCACTGTCACTGCTGTTTCCACACAGAAGAGCATCAAGTGCTCCATCTAAGAAGTAAAAATTTGCTATTTGCAAAAGAAAGAGAAAAATATGATAAGTTATCACATCATATTGACCAGCAATGCAAACAGCATTTTCCATGAAAAAGTAGTGATATACAGTAAGCCACAATATCTGGCTGTAACCTTACACTCATCATTGAGGTAGGGACCCCAGTCTACGGAGATATTGGCGTACATGTCAGGGTCGTCATACAAGGTGGAGTTGCTGTCAAATTCCATAGAACTTATTGTTATATTTCTGTAATAATCGTAAGCCTCCTCCGTTGGTGGCCAACGCACACACTTTTGCCTCAGATTTCCCATAAACAATTGAAGGCCAATCAAAGCAAAGACGGCTAGACAGAAGACAGTCAAAATCATGACATCTGCCAACTTTTTCACTGACTGAATAAGGGCGCCAACAATGGTCTTCAAGCCTAGAACAGGAAGAGTAAAACACTTGTTATTGTCATGACATCAGTGCATCTCATCACTGTACAACAAATCCTGTTATGCAAAATCTTGGACATCAAAAGGCTATAGAATTATAAAGTATGAGAAAGGATAATTCTAACACTACAAGCTCTAAATCTACAAAAGATGGTCAGAGACTGCAGACATAATACAAGAGATGGTCAAAGATTGAAAACATGATAAAAGAGATGGTCAGAGAGTGCAGACATGCTGCAGGAGACTGTTAAGACTCTATGAACATGTTAAAGAGTTTCTGGAGACAGTCAGAAACTGGAGACATATTACATGAGATTGCTAGAAATCACTACTATAACAGGGCTATAGGGAAACAGAAATTAGTGTCTCAAGGGTCACACAGAAAGTGCCAAAGGGCTGCATGTGGCCCCTGGGTCACAAGCTGGGCACCATGGGTCTAGACAAATCCCAAGGACTAGTAGCCAATGCACCTAACAAAACACATTTGGTACATACACTTTATGGCCAACAGTTTGTAGGCACTTGGCCATCACATCTGCACTATATGGTGATAAGTATGTAGATGTCTCTCCAAATTATTGAGCTCATGTTTTTCCAGTGAAGTTAACTCTACAGCATACAAAGACTTTTTAGACAATTGTGAGCTTCAGTTTGAGGAAGCCCCATTTCTATTCTAGCATGACTGAGGCCCATGCACAAACTCAGTTCTATAAAGAAAGTTTGGTGTGGAGCAACCTGGGTGGCCTGCACGGAGCCCTGGTCTCAACCCTAGTGAGCACACCTTTGCTATAAGCTGGAATTCCAACACCGAGCCAAGTCTTTATGTCCAGCATTGATTGCTGACCTCACAAATTGTCTTTTGACTGATTAGGCACAAATTCTCTCAGACACACTCTTCTACCTTCCCAGAAGAATGGTGTTAGCTCCATAGTAATATCCATCATTTTGGGTATTGACATGTCCAACAAGTATGTATAAGTGTAATGGTTAGGTGTCCACAGAGTTTTGACCTTACAGGGTAACTTATTTGAACCTTTGTCTACTGCTGCCTAAAAAAAATCCCTTCCCTCTACTGTCTATCACCTTTAACAAAAGGACCCTAATACAATACAAATCAACTGCTAAACAAAGTTATGATGTTTGATAATTCAAACATTCACTGCTTACAATAAACCGTCTAGGCAGGGCTGGTGTAGCATACATCCAAGATAAAGCCATCACATATTTTGCCAATACTGGCACTATTTCTTAGTCCTTGGTCTACCTTTTTGAGCACTGCTTCCAAAGCTCACAGCCTCTTAAAAGTCAAACTCCAGGCAAACATAAAATACATAATAGAATCAAATGTGCTGAAAGGGAACATACTGACTGGAGTTGTGCAGATTGAGCAGCGAAATTAATTTATCAGTTAGTCGCTGCTCCCTGACTGCCCAAATAACAGGTTGGGTTGGAGCGGATTAGCATTCCTGAGCTGTAACAGAGAAATCAGGGTACTATTGCTGTTTTTGCTGTGTGATACACATGCTTCAATCTCAGGAATGAATGGACAGAAATGTTTTAACAGGTAACCGCCCCCCCCCCCCCCCCCACTTATATATTATCTGAATATTTAGATGTTTGCCTGAAGTTTAGCTTTATACATGCACGTAGTAGAAAAGGACGCGCCACATAGATTTTCTTGTATGCAGCTCCAGAATATTCTAGTCTTCATGACTTTACACTAGATGGCAGACCTAATTGTTGCTAGCTCCCATGGGTCATCTCTATTGCCAAAACATTTGGAAAGGCTCCCTGATGCAAAGCCATAGGTGAAAAAAAACTAAGCCCAGATTTCCTGTTTAGCTATTCCCACTGACAAAGCGTATGTGCTCTATGGCTACAATGTAAGGCTTTGAAATTCTTGACATTTTGCTAACTAAAATGGACAAGGACATGATCTAATTAAGGGTTATGAACAAGAAGAGTAGGGTTACTGGGGGTCAGGGAAGTAAGGAAACAAACATCAACACACTGTAAATGATACTGGAGACACCCGCGCAGGAGGTGTGAATCTGTGAAACTGAGACCGACTGCTCTTTGTTAACAATTTAATGACAAAAGCTTTCCTGCTATATCAAAGTCCTTTATTAATGACATTTAAGGACAAGACTATGTTTCTACATAAAATCAGGTAATCAATGATAGAAATATTAGGATGTGAAGAACAATAACAAATAATTATAATAGGATCTGGCAAACCTCATCAACTATTCAGCCATGGTGACTAGAAATAAGAGTTGATACCTTTTCTCAGAGTACATTGAGGGACAAAGCTTGATAGTAAGCAAACTAGGTTTATACTGCCACCTACAGTAGAAATGGATGCTATGCACATAGAAAACTGAAGGCCAGCCTCATAGAGATCATAACCCCTCCTCCTCACGCCTGCTTAGTTGTAGCAAGCAATCCAAAGAAAGAATGATAGCATGAGCGAAGGAGGAACCTTATTGGACTCTGAGAAAAGGACTTTATGGTAAGAACAAAAATCCTATTTTTCTATTGTCTATAGAGGGACAAGTCTTGATAGTAAGGAACCTAGGGTTATCCAAAAGCAGTCCAGAAGGACAGGCACATCTAAGCACTGGTGAACCAACCCAACAGAAAAAAAAAACAAAACAAAAGAGAAACCAAAGACATTAATTAGTCACCACCAAAACTAGTAACTACAGAGGCAGATTATAGGTTCCAGGAGGCTGGCCTTCAGTGTTCTATGTCCTTGCATCCATTCCTCCCTCGAGTGTCCCTCGATCAGCAATAGAGAAACAATTTTGTATGAAGCACTTATCTCTAATATTTGGGGCTTCTTTTTCTGCTCTGTACCAGGGGCGGACTGACCATTTGGAAACTCGGGCACTGCCCAAGGGCCCGGGGTCAGTAGGGGGCCCCATGAGATGCCCCTGGTTCTTTTTCATAGGCTTTTTTGAGTTTGGGCAAGGACACAGGAGCCCCATGATCCCCTATTGCCCGGGGGCCCCATGAGTTGTCAGTCCGCCCCTGTTCCGTACCCATTATTCTCAAAAGCATGAACATATTTGTTCATGTTTTATCCACCAATCTTCTGGACATTTGGTTAGGCCTCCAACTATGAACTGAAAAGCTGGTACTTGTGGAAGAGAAATTGAAATAAGTTTCTCTTTATCGAAGCCCATTCAGAGTAAACTTTAAGTCCTCATGCACACTGGGTGTTTTTACAGCGGCTGTTTTTGGCTCCTGGCATTTTTCTCTACAGCCAGTATACTCCCCAGCATGTTATCCTATGTGTCCATGCACACATAGGGGTTGATTTACTAAAGGTAAATATACTGTGCACTGCAAGTGCAGTTGCTTTATATCCGAGGGGGAGCTCTGCTGTTTTCTTTCATCCAATCATGTGCAAGCAAAAATTCAGTTTTTTTATTTTCCTTGCATGTTCCCTTCAGATCTAAAGCAACTGCAATTTTAGTGCACTTGCAGTGCACAGCCTATTTGCCTTTAGTAAGTCAACCCCATAGGCTTTAATCAGCATTTTTTGGCAGGGGCATTTTCTGGCTGTAAAAAACCCCAGAACTAATAGGTTTCAAGAAGAGTTTTTTAACTGTAAAAACACTCTAACGGTGGTATACATGGTAAAACACGGCAAACCAGCGTTATTGAGCCAAAGTTTTTTATATTTTTTTTTGTGCTAAAAACCGACAACATGAAAAAACGTGGCTAAACGGGGCAAAATGTAGTTAAACGGCAATGCAAAAATGCTAAAAAAAGCTTTTTTAAAAATATCTTTAACGCGACAGCTAACACTACCAGTGTTTTTAAAATGCCCAGTGTGTAATGAGACCTTCATATAAATTTAAAAGGAAAAAACAACTGGCCACAGAGGTAGTCCAGCAGTAATTGTTGGTACATATTTATTAATATATGATTATATATTTATTTGTATTTACCTCCATGCTTTACTTAAAAGGGTATAACAATGTGTAAAACGTGTCTAAACCATCAAACAACAATTATCACAAATAATACATCGAAATTGTAAAAGTCGTAATAATGTATACCCTTGGTAAAAATTCATTATCTTCCAAAGCAATATCCATGGAAATAAAGTTACCTAATAGAAAAAACAGGGCCATACATTGTGTGTGTGTCAACCAGGTAACGCTCATCCAAGGATCGTCTCCAAGTCAATCTGCTCCCATATGCCACACCCCACTAACTGAATTTCACTGCCCCCCCATCGGGCTTAATCAAATAACATGTCAGCCCTGCTCAGGAGTGCACCTGCATGAGTGCCTCCATAGCAAGTGGATTGCTATGGGTGCACTCAGGGAAGAAAGGAATTGGACAGTGTGATAAATGTGGGTCAGACCACTGCCCTTTTCACCAAGGACTGGTCAACCTCACACCGTGCTGACACTGATTCGCAATAATGACACTCTCAGCCTCACTCCACACAAAGATTTTCCAACCTGCGGGACCACAATCTAAGTGCCAACAGGCTGAGAGCAATTGTCACTGGTTTAGTTAACTGAGCAATTAATCCTTGAAAATGCCACCGCCTACTTTTTTTTTTTTTTTACAGAGAAATAGGAATAGTAACTATGATTTTAGAATACACGTCTGTAACACACATTGTCACCACTGACAGGTATATTCAGAGATTTACACTAGCTAGCACTCTTCAGGAGACAGGGATTCTTTGAGTTTGCATGAGCACATTAGAGACAGTTTTAACACTTTTCAAAACAGGGTTAAATAATGAAAAGGTCAAAATGGTGAAAAATAAATATTTACGAAAAAAAGATATTGCTAAGAAATAAAAAGACAACAATGCAACAGAGAAATAAAAAGGAATTGAGGGTGAGATTACTTATTGTCCTGGTTCAGCAGAGTCCAATCAATCAAGCAAGATGGTATGTTAGCACTCCTACAAATTGACAGGTGTTCTTTAGTTTGATGTTACACAAAAGCTGTCAAATGTGGTTGCAGTCCACTTTTCTTTGACATCCAGGGGGTATTGACGGAGGCTATCTAACCAATTAAGCAGCTGAGTGGCCATGCAATGTCACTGTGTTTATGACTGTATCCTAGTTTTGTATTAATATCTTTGAATACCTAGAAGTTATAGTCTGCTAATTTGCATATTACTGTCCAGCATTGAATTCATCTTTAAATGAATAAAACAGGTCTTGGATGCCAGTTCACCTAGGAGAGGAATTTGGATGGTTCTACTCCTGGTACTCCTAGGGTAACGATGTTTGGACTCAAAACACTACAATTTAATTGAGGGAGGTAAATATGTCCTTATTCTGGCTGTACTGTGGTTATCTCAGAAGTTATGAAATACATCCATATTCAGGGTGTAATAAGTAACATGTTATGAATAGACCGGCCTCCACTCCTCCACTTTGACAGCTGGCAGGGGATCTTCTACTTCCTCTAGCTGTCAAAAACTTAAAAATCTGCGGCCATGTGGGGCTCCACCTGCCCAGCTGCGTCACTCATTCATAGTCCTCTGTGAATGAGAAACTACAAGTCCCAACAGCCTTAGCGGCTATCGGCTTGTAGTTCTCAATTAACTACCACGGCGCTGTGGAGCACTATGGTAGTTCACTGATTCTTCCTGTCAGAATATCTGCTTGTCCGTACATCCTGTACGGACAAGCAGATATGCTGACAGGTCTGCAGGGGACATGCAAGGCACCAGCAATCTGCTGATGAAATGGTTTACAGGCTCCTGCAAGAAAAAATAATACATGCACATTTTTTTACCTGCAAAAAATATGCATTTATTATTTTTTAGCAAAAGGTGAACTTATCCTTTAAAACTCTAGTTACTCAAGTGGGCAAGTCAGACGGTTTTACTAGGGTTTCTAGACTGAAGTGTGGATTGGTTAATAGCATGAGAGGGTCTACATCTGTCCTCTCAAGGATCTGATAAGAAGGTTCTGACATGGCTAAACGTTTGTGTATTGGATGAACTGAAAGGAGGAGGGATGGGGAAGGTCACTGCAGCTTATTACAAAATGGAATGGGTGACTTGAGACTTGAACAAAATAGCTGCCACCTACAGATTTGTATGTGCCCATTTTGCACGACCATTACAGACAGCACCGGTGGGGTACCACAGAAGAGGAGGCTCGGGGCAACTCTGTGCAATACCATTGCACAGAGCAGGTAAGTATATTATTTTAAATAAAAAAAATACCTTTACAATCAATTTAAGAAATTATTTATTGAACAGCACTACCATGCATCTGGAGCAGATTGACCAATATTTCTTGTTGGGTATAAGGCCATCTCAGATCGCTGCCACGTAACATTGTTCAATATTTTATTACTTTCTCAGGAGTGTGTTTGTGCTGTCATCTGAGCAACCTTATATACTAAAAAGCATCCACTTTCCTTTTACAATTAACTCTTTAGTCACCCAACATTATTTAAAACATCCAATGGAAGAAACCTTACATTCATTTAAAACGGTATCTTCTTTTTGGAATTACTGCAATTTCCACCATATTGGTGGAGTCCACTAAACACGATCTGGCATATGAAGAGGATCCAGTTAAACAGGAGTTTTGATCAAATTAGAGATATAAGTATGATCTGGTGAACACTTATTAGGACAGGGGCAGGCAACCTCGGCACCCCAGCTGTTGTGGAACTACACGTCTCGTAAGGCATTGCAAGACTAACAGCCACAGGCATGACTCCAGGATGCAGGAGCACAATGGGGTTTGTATTTTCATCACAGTTGGAGTACCAAGATTGCCAACCCCTGACTTAGGGTGTGCAATGTGGTAAACAATTCATGACATTGGTACATGACAGAGAAGAGTAATTTGAACTGCTTAAAAGAGAAGTGCAGGAAATGAAAATAACAAACCTACATATTCACCTAGCTGGCTGCAGCTTTTCCCTGCTGACTTCTCACTGAAAACTGAGCAATTAAAGAGCACTGATCGCTCGGTTCTCAGGTTCACCCTTTGACTGTCCATCACCGCTCTGTGCTCTGCCCCTCCAGTGCTCACTGGAGGACCAGACTGTGGAGGGTGGCGGAGCGCTTGGCTCAGGCACTCAGAGGTGCGCTGAAAGGCTGAGCCAGCTGCCAGTTAGGCATCTGGGCCGATACTGACATTATTGCATTATTGTTGGGATCCCTGCAGAGCCTGGACCAGCTCTTTGATGTCAGCCGACAGCATAATTTCAGCTGAATCTGGGTCACAGGAGTGCAGAACTAAGTGCACTCCTGTGACCCATAGGAGAAGTATGACCAAATGAACTTTAGCCATACTTCTCCTTTAAGCACATTTTGCACTGGGCATTTATTTGCAAGGACACGATTTTGGAAAATGATGAATTGTTTCAGAGAGAACTCTTTTCTATAGCATCCAGTTTATTTTGTACTTGCATATATGGATACAGTAGATTAAGATTGTTACAATTCTAGTGTGTTATTTGTGATAAATGTTTAATGGTTTGGACTCTTTTACACAGTTAGGTTAGCACTTATTTAGTTTGTGAACACTAAGAGCACTGATCTATACACTTACAGCTATTGTTGATACGAATACAATCCACAAAGGAAACATGCCATGAGAGGAGTAAATGAGTACAAACCTGGAATTACAGTGATTGTTTTAAGTGCACGGAGGACGCGGAATGTCCTGAGAGCAGACACATTCCCCAAATCTACAAACTCTGTAGTGTAACTAGAGAGATAGTAAAAGAACATGGAAAGAACTTGAGGAAAGTTAATTGTCGGGCTGAAGCCAAGACCAGACAAACCATTCCATGCATTCATGCAGAGAAGTGGGTCTCTAGAAACAGGTTCAGCCAAAACTTTTTTCCTGTTTTAGTTTGTAGCAAAGTTTTCAGACTGGGGTTAAAGTACAAACATGGTCAAAGAAATAAGGAGGCTACCACTGCTCTAACCCCCTTCAAAAAATGCTAGTTGCCTGGCTTTATTTAGCTTCCCTAGGCTGATCTCAGACAAGTGATCCTGCAAGTGAATCTGCCACTTGCAAGAGCTCTCCAGTGGCTGAAAAGACCACTTACATTCTTCTATGGAGTAGCTCCCTCAGTTGCTTAACCAGCAAGATCTTGTCCCCTTGTTGCTTCCTAACTAGCAAGCAAGATTCTACAGCATTCTAGGCCAATGAAGGGTGAATCCATTAAGAGAGCGGTTTCCCCCACTTGGGTAAATTTGTTGCTGGAAATGGGTACCCGGTTGCAGAAATGCTGTCTAAAAACATGGCTTTTACCAATGATACCAGACCCAGAGAAAAGTCAGTATTTCCAGTCTCTATATCTGCTCCAGGTGAGAAACACAAACATATTATAGGTCAAAATATCAGTATCAAAAGCCAGACAGTTTGCATTTTTGGGAAAGAGGTGAACGACATTAACTTACATGTTCTGCTTGACAGGTTTACATTAATGGATTGTCTTAGCTGTATTAATAAACACTCCAATGAAAATAGAACCAAGGTAAGCCCCAATTTCATTCAACCTGTTAATTGAGAATGAGACTAAAAGCAATTATACGTTTCACTGTTCAGTGAGTATACAGTGCCTTGAAAAAGTATTCATACCCCTTGAAATTTTCTAAATTTTGTCATGTTATAACCAAAAACATAAATGTATTTTATTGGGCTTTTATGTGATAGACCAACACAAAGTGACACATAATTGTGAGGTGGAAGGAAAATGATAAATGGTTTTCAAATTTTTTTTACAAATAAACATCTAAAAAGTGTGGTGTTTCTTTTGTATTCAGCTCCCTTTACTCTGATACCCCTAACTAAAATCTAGTGGAAACAATTGCCTTCAGAAGTCACCTAATTAGTAAATTTAGTCCACCTATGTGTAATTAAATCTCAGTATAAATACAGCTGTTCTGTGAAGCCCTCAGAGGTTTGTTGGAGAACATTAGCGAACAAAACAGCATCACGAAGGCCAAGGAACACACTCGACAGGTCAGGGAAAAATGTTGTGGAGAAGTTTAAAGCGGGGTTAGGTTATAAAAAAATATCCCAAGCTTTGAACATCTCACGTAGCACTGTTCAATCCATCATCTGAAAATGGAATGAGTATGGTACAACTGCAAACCTACCAAGACATGGCCGTCCACCTAAAGTGACAGGCCAGGCAAGGAGAGAATTAATCAGAGAAGCAGCCAAGAGGCCCATGGGAACTCTGGAGGAGCTGCAGAGATCCACAGCTCAGGTGGGAGAATCTGTCCACAGGACAACTATTAGTCGTGTACTCCACAAATCTGGCCTTTATGGAAGAGTGGCAAGAAGAAAGCCATTGTTGAAAGAAAACCATAAGAAGTCCCATTTGCAATTTGCAAGAAGCCATGTGGGTGACACAGGAAACATATGGAAGAAAGAGCTCTGGTCAGATGAGACCAAAATTGAACTTTTTGGCATAAAAGCAAAACGCTATGTGTGGCGGAAAACTAACATTGCACATCACCCTGAACACATCATCCCCATCGTGGAACATGGTGGTGGCAGCATTATGTTGTGGGGATGCTTTTCTTCAGCAGGGACAGGGAAGCTGGTCAGAGTTGATGGGAAGATGGATGGAGCGAAATACAGAGCAATCTTAGAAGAAAATCTGTTAAGAGTCTGCAAAAGACTTGAGACTGGGGTGGAGGTTCACCTTCCAGCAGGACAACGACCCAAAGCATACAGCCAGAGCTACAATGGGATGGTTTAGCTCAAAGCATATCCATGTGTTAGAATGGCCCAGTCAAAGTCCAGACCTAAATCCAATTGAGAATTTGTGGCAAGACTTGAAAATTGCTGTTCTCCATCCAATCTGACAGAGCTTGAACCATTTTGCAAAGACGAATGGGCAAAAATTTCACTCTCTAGAGGTGCAAAGATGGTAGAGACATCCCCAAAAAGACTTGCAGCTGTAATTGCAGCAAAAAGTGGTTCTACAAAGTATTGACTCAGGAGGGCTGAATACAAATGCATTCCACACTTTTCACATTATTATTTATAAAAAATTTTGAAAACCATTTATCATTTTCCTTTCACTTCACAATTATGTGCCACTTTGTGTTGGTCTATCACATGAAATCCCAATAAAATACATTTATGTTTTTGGTTGTAACATGACAAAATATGGAAAATTTCAAGAGGTATGAATACTGTTTCAAGGCACTAAGGGCTTGATTTGTAGTCTACCCAACTACAAGCCGTTCTAGAAGTGGAAGCAATCTACAGAGATTCCAGAAATGATGCATGCGACATGATATCTAGTCATAGTGAATGATGAGGAGAGTGCATGTACTAAACCCAGCAGGCTCTGATGTTATTACACACTGACAGCTGGCTGAACTTCCCAGCCTTTATATTATTTTCACTGACGTTACTTCACTCCGTGTACTCTCCCATAAGTAGCTAAAAATTCATCCCCCAACCATGCTTAACTGAACGTTCCAATAAACAGAACAGTCTTATGTCTATCTGCTAAGGTGGACATAAACATAAAACGATTGTTGTAAATTAACTGGATCCAAAGAATATTCTCATGAGATACAGTGATAGGCAACGTTGCTTAACATTCTCTGCTCACTATGATTGTTCTCCCCCACCATCACTGATGGAGTTGTCCTAGTTACTACATGGATCTGAAACATTGCTGGTAGTAGAACTTTATAAGACAAGCTTGATGCTACAATAAAGAACTGGACAATTTTAAGTTGGAGTGATGTTGACCTACTACAGAAATGAAGACAAAATACAGTGGCCCTAACTCACAACTGCAAGGGAATGTCTATGGCCACCTTAAATCCAAACTGAATTTTTAGTTTAAATGCGCCAAATACATTCCAGGTGTATCAAACGTTGTGCATAGACAGACCAATCTTTTCAATGTTCTCTCTTCAGAGGTCTAACAACCCCCCCCCCCGCAGAGTCCAACCAATAGCTTCGGTATCAACAAAGCTCATGCTCCCTGCTGATTGGAGAGCTTTAGCTCTAACTCAGAAAGGGCTGTGTCAGACCTTTCCAGAGAGAACACTGCTTCACACAAAAAGCAAAGAGTCCTTCTCTGCAGCATGCTGGCAAGGAACAGGCTTTTATACTCTGGCTGTGACTGCTGAAGAAAATTAACTATAAGTCCTCATGCACACGGGACGTTTTTACAGCGGCTGTTTTTGGCTTTTTACATTTTTTTATATAGCCAGTAAACCTCCCAGCATGTTATCCTATGTGTCCATGCACACATTGACTGTAATCAATGTGTTTTGGCAGGGGCGTTTTTTGGCTAGAAAAAAAACCCAGGACTAGTGGGTTTCTATAGGAGTTTTTTAGCTGTAAAAATGCTCTAACGTGGTAAAACGCCGCAATCCCGCGTTTTTGGACTTTTTTTGTAAAAACCCACCGAAAACTTAGCAAATTGCCGCTAAACGCTATTGCAAAAATACTAAAAAACACTGAAAAACTCACGTTTTTAAACGTGATTTTACACAGCTAATGTTACCAGCGTTATTAAAATGCCCCATGTGCATGAGGACTAAGACCTTTTATACCTGTTGTTTTGATGCACCGGGATGTAACAAAAACATGTTCAGTACAAGCATGTTAACAAAATAAATATCAGAGGCAAAAATATGTATCCATTGTTAGATCAGTACAAGCACACATTTCAAACGTTAAATCCCAAGCAAGGAAGTTAGTAACCACAAAAGTGTCTACCTTCCACTTACGCCATGACAATGACACAGAAATCCAGCCAGTTCCATGGGTCCCTGAGGAATGTAAAACTATCGATACAAAAGCCTCGAGCAAAAATCTTTACTAAGGACTCAAAAGTATAAATGCCCGTAAACGTGTACCTGAAATCAGATGTAGGACAAAGGCAGGGACAAAAGAGGATTAAAGAGAAAGATAACTACAAAAAAAACACAGAAAGATAATAATAAAAAAAGAAAAACACTATGCATTTGTTATCACATTATCCCTGGGAGGAAACCAAACAGAAACGGAGTAACAAAACGTATTATTCTAGGTTTATTATAATATTTATAGGTATTAACACCAGGGGTAGTTGAGATCCAGGGATCAACAACCCAACCACCCCATGCTGGAGCAAACTGAATTCTGCTTTATTGGATTTGCTTTGCCTTCCTCTAGAACAACTGTGGGTATAGGATTGTGTATATGGAGCTTTTCTATTCGTGTGTGTTTTTTTTTTCTTTCTTCTATTTTGAACTAGAGGTGTTTTATTAATCATACTATTTAACTATGCAATATTAATAACTACAAAATATGGTAGACATCCTCAAAGATAAAAGATGTATGCATAAAGATAGATTTTATATACATACACACATGTGGCAGCACAGTGGCAAAATGGTTAGCACTTCCGCCTGGAAGTACTCGGGTCGTTGGTTCGAATCCCAGCCACGGCACCACATGTATGGAGTTTGCATGTTATCCCTGTGCCTGCGTGGGTTTCCTCCGGGTACTCCGGTTTCCTCCCACACTCCAAAGACATGCTGGTAGGTTAATTGGCTCCTGTCTAAATTGGCCCTAGTATGTGTATATATGAATGTAAGTTAGGGACCTTAGATTGTACGCCCCTTGAGGGTCAGTGACTGATGTGAATGTACAATATATATATGTGTGTAAAGCGCTGTGTGAATGGACGGCGCTATATAAGTACCTGAAATATATATTATATATATATATATATATACACACACACAATAAAATATGTGTGTGCATATATATATATATATACATATACATATATACATATACATATATATTGGGTATTTACAGTTGAGTTTACTGTCAGTTTTTTTGTTTTGCTGTATCTTTTTTCTAGGTGAGGAAAATGCACTCTTGAACCCTAAAGGGGATAGGAGAAAGGAGAACACTCACATACTTGTATATGTTGCCCCCTCGTCAGCTGGAACAGCAAAGCTTCACTAACTCACTCACAAAAAATGTTACAGAATGTAAGTGAAGAAGAGACAAGGCAGCAACACATGTAAGCAAATGTTTCACTATCCCCTGCTGTGTCCTCCATTGTGACCCTGCCTTTGACATTAGCCAAAGACTTTTGTCACCAGAACAGGTATCCCCATGGAAAGATTTTCCCTTCTAGTTTTGGTGACAACTCCAATTTTTTGATTTTCCTTCACTTTAAGTTCCAATGACAGTGGTCACCAAGACAAATAGAGGGTGTATATTCCCAATGAAGACACAGACAACAATGAAAACAAACCTGACAGAATTTTTAAAGTCTCATTGCTCTATCCAAAACAAAAAAAAAAGAAAAAAAAAAAAGATTTGGTTGTACAGCAGACACACTGTCAAAAAAAGTACCACTTAAGTTCTTGTATTTGTATCAAAGATATTTATGAATTCCACTAGAAACAATTTTAATAACAGTCAAAAAAGACTTAAAAGATAGCATTGCTGGTTTATAGTAAAACAGTGATAATTAGTACTATACACCTAAAGATATTACAAAATATATGTAATAAAATAATAATTATTTTGCTGGAACAATGTTGTATTGGATATCATATAGTATGAATAACAGCAAATACTATTTTCATTCAAATGTACAGTAACACTGATTCTATGAATCAAGCGGCAGGATCTGTTTAGGACTAGGTGAAAAGTAATAACATAAATAAAAAGGTATATAAACATGCAAACACACATTATGTGTATGTATTCTACTCACTCAACATTCTTGGACCAAGGTGGTGGGTCACTCATGGTCATAAAAACACAATTCGTTAAGATGGTTATCATAATAAAAAAGCTAAATATTGTACAGAGGGGTTAAGGAAAGAATGTGACAGAAACAAATTAATACAATACTCAACAAATAAAACCATAATTTGTAAGTCAAATGTATGAAATATGCTACAGATTTCTGTATGGCTTTGCTGATGACAAGGGATGAGAAAACAGGGCAAAGTTCAGTTTGTTGGATATTTGACAAACCCAGCAGAAAGTCCATGAAACATATGGGAGGTGAAGCTTGTCATTTTTTTTGGCCTTTTTCAAGAATAATATGCAAGCTAAAACCATGGTTGACTTGGCACTACCATGGGGGGACACAAACCAATGCAAAAAGAATACAAAAAATATACTGTTCATCAGCAAGAAGGTTGACAGTGCGGCCGCTCGCTTTATGTCTCAATATCAGACTCCAAGCCCTCAGTGGTATGGAGATGCGCTACTGACTGGTCTGCGGCTGTTAGTGTGTGTGACACCACGTGGATGGGGAAAACAGCAGAGGATGTCAAAGATTACACTGGTCTATTATCTGACAGCTTGTGGGAGTCTTTATGTGTGTGGAGGCACACTGGGTCAATGTTTCAGCCCTATATGGAGCGGGCAGCCAAACTGTCATCCAGGCAGCGAGGAGAATAGCGTGGGACTTTCACAGCGCGATGTCAACACATGGGATGATCTGCCTTATATACACCTACAACTGTGAGTGCAACGTTACTTGTGTTCTACTTATTTAATAAAGGTTCTGGCTGCTCTAGGATCCTGTGCGCTCTGTTCCTTTTTGCCTGTGATTTGAACAGGAATGCGTTCCTGTCCAAATCACATATGGTTTTCCTCCAGGTGCAGTACGATTTGCAGTGCGACTTGAGCCATTCATTTTGTATGGGCTCAAATTGCATCAAAAGGTATCGGTACTCGGTATCGACAAGTACTTGACCCAAAGAATGGGTACTCGTATTTACCGGTAAAAAAACTGGTATCGGTGCAACCCTACATTAAAGTGACACCTAAAGAAAAGTAAACAAAAGTTCCCCTTAATATTCAAACCAGCTCTTTATCCAGGCATGCAGCCTTGGTGACTAGGAAAGGGAAAGTGGCGAGCATGTGGTTCAGTCTACCTGTACGATATCAGGCTACATGCCTTTTAACATTAAAAGGGGGATGACAAAGCCTTTTCCCCCTGACGTAAATGCATCATCAATCAGGTTGTCCAATTTGTAAATCCAGTGGCAATCATGATGAGCCATTGCCCAAAGATGTTGCCCCACCACAACCCCATCGCTAACATACAGAATCCCTGGAGCATAACATATGCCTGCGATCCCCTTCTGCTTTGTTTACATTCCAGCAGCCGGGGGTTCAAGTGGGCAAACTCACCAAATATGGCCAGTTTGCTAAGTCCTTCGCCAAACCATGAATAGGCTAGGTTTGAGTTGAATGTGAGCTCATCCCAATTGATGGCTATCAGTAGAACAAGTCAGAGGTGGTTTTCTTTATATAAAAAGGCACAGAATACAAAGAGGTAACGCATAGTAATAATTAGTCATTACTGCTACACAATACCACAGTGTTATATGGATGCAAAATCAAAAAATATTGTTTTTCCTGTGCCAAAAGACTGTAGATCCACAAGACACCTGAAGTGCACCTCCAAAAGAGAACAATACCCATGATTCTAGCTAGTGGAAGTCATTGTTGGAGCAAGTGATTGCCATATTCCCATCTCACTATCTCATACAAGTGAGATGGGGGAGTAACTTGTTTAGATGTATCAAAGGGTGATTTTTTTTTATTTCTTTTTTTTTGTTTTTGTATCATCTGAATCAAAATAATTTACATAGGCCGACTACTGTAATGCCTAAAAAAAGATAAATCACAACAAAATACCTTGAAAGAAAAGACAGAATTTTTTTTTATGAAAGGATATGCATGGATGAGGACTTTTATTGCTCCAGTTCTGAAAGGATTAAAAGGGTCCAGTAAATATAAAGCATTGGTAGCAGTGAAGCGAAATATTGCTTTCCCTTTATTCAGGACAATGAAAGTCTGTGGAAAGAGATAATACAGTAACCTGCTGGCATGAGATTACAAAGATAAAAAGACTGTACAGAAAACTGCTCTACAAACTCAATAAAGTAATGCAAGAGGTAAAGGGCTGTATCCATAGCAAACAATCATGCTCCTTGCACAGATTATTCAATAGAACTGTAGCAGTGGTGTATAGTAATTAAAAAACAAACAAACAAACAAAAAAACACAAAAAGTTAACCTGTTAGCACTGAAATTTAATGCCAACTTGCTTTAATAAAAAAAAAACCTGAAGGCTCCAGGACTATCAACCTGATCTATATTAATCACCTAGCAAGTCACTGAACTCAACCTGCATGCTAGGCAGGTGCACACATTTTTCAGCATTCAGTGGCTATGTGCGTATTTCTAGTCAGATACTCAGAAGGTAGTAAATTCAAAATAGGAATGATTTTCAATCACAGTTCCCATATTTCTAACCTTAGATGAAAAAAAAGCAGTGAGAACAGGTATGATACATGTGACGGGAGTCACTTTGAGTGGGGGGCCCATGGAACCCAGCTCACTTTGGAGAGGTGGGGAGACCAGTCTCAGCTCCCCATCTCCCTCTTATGTTTAAGTCACCCTGTGCCTGTTAGGGGTACAGGGTGATCTGTCCTATTAATGTGTGGGCTTTGTTATGTGGTTGCATCCCATTGTTCTATTGTTTGTCAGGTTTGGGAGCACTCTATTATGGGATGTATGTGTTTATGTGTATTAGCTTAGGGGGGGGGGGATATCTCCAACATCCCTCCCTCCTAATGGAACTGTCTGCTGGTGTGAAGTTTGAATACCTGTGTGTCTCTTATTACTAAATGTAGGTTGTCCCGCCCTGTGTCATTATGCAGGGAGGGGGGATTGCCCCCTGAGTGTATATATCTTGTAGCTGTGTTCAAATAAAGTAGTCTACTTTCTGGGTTACTTCATGATTGGTCGTCTAGTCTTGTTTGGTCGGCTGTGGTGTCTGTGGTCGGTGTTCGTACGGGGAAGCGGTATTCTAAAGGTAGTATTGTCTGGGTCGGTTCCTGTACAATTCATAAATGTATTATGTCCAAACTGCTCACTGCTAGACCAAAGCTTATTGGTACAAGTAGAGGCACAAAGAAGATAGTATGTAGACAAGGAGCTTTGTTCTGCTTCACGCTCATAAAGTCTGTGTGTTTAAAGGCTCCTTAAAGCCTAACTCCAGTTTTGCTATCACTTTAAATAGTTTTTTTGGGCCAAGATGGTGCAAACAATCTATTTCCATTACTAATACATGCAGGTGATGTCAGTTCTTTATAAACATTACATAGCCACCTCAGCCTCTGCAACATTTACAAAATCTGCCCCTTTCTGACCAATGACACCACAAAACAACATATCCACGCCTTGTTTATATCTCACCTTGATTACTGCAACTCCCTCCTCACTGGTCTACCTTTGCACAGGTTGTCCCCCCTTCAGTCTATTATGAATGCTGCTACTAGACTGATACACATTACCAACCAATCAGCAACTGCTGCGCTTCTCTGCCAATCCCTTCTCTGGCTTCCACTAACCCAACGTATAAAATTCCAAATACTAACCACAACATACAAAGCCATCCACAACACTGCCCCTGGCTACATGGTTCTGACCAGCTCAGTTGATTGCTTTAAAAAAAAGGCCTGGATTCTTTCCTGGATACACAGAATATAACTGGATATAACATTTATAGGTAAGGTTGATCCAGAGAATATCCGATTGCCTCTCGGGGGATCAGGAAGGAATTTTTTTCCCTGCAGGAGCAAATTGGATCATGCTTTTCTGTTTTTTTTTTTGCCTTCCTCTGGATCAACTGTGGGTAGAGGATTATAACTTGTTTCTTTTTAATGGTTGAACTGGATGGGCTTTTGTCTTTTTTCAGCCAGACGATATTTACATTTTTCTATGAACATCACTAACCTCATCTGCAGATATCGTCCAAATCACCTGCTCCTCTACTCCCAAAGACTTCTTGCTCTCTAGCTCCCTCATCACCTCCAGGACTTCTCCAGAGCCTCTACCATCCTCTGGATCTCCCTACCACAGTAAGTCCAGTCAGCCCCCACCCTCTCTGCCTTTAGACAATCTTTGAATACTCACTTATTCAAAGAAGGCTACCCCACCTCCACCTAAGAACTGTACTTGAGCCACCTCCATCAGATCATCCCGCGCAACTATCACCTTTTGTACCACCTCACCTTCCTTTAGATTGTAAGCTCCACGAGCCGGGCCCTCCTATTCCTTCTGTACGGACACGTATTGTAATTGTACTGTCTCCCTTATATTGTAAAGCACTGAGCAAACTGTTGGCGCTATATAAATCCTGTATAATAATAATCATCTATACAGTATACAGATGCTGTGTTCTGGCAGTACAGGGACTTCTCATCCCATCCCTGGGACAAAATTGAGTTGGGCTGAGTGCTTTTCAGTCATTCACAGCAAGCCCCATATTATTACCAATTAATATAAGGCTTCATCTTAATGGCTGAAATGGAGATCAAGATGTCACCTGCCACCTCTCTATCATGGCCAATCAGAAGAAGCCTAGTATTCACTGATAAAAATGAAAGGCTTGCGGCCAAGCAGCGCCACTAGTTCTCATTACCGTAACCTTATAAGAAACTATGCAACTTTGTTTTTCCTGTTTTTATACATTGTGTATACAGTAATTCCTACTGAACTAAGTTGCCAACTTTAATAAATTATTATTACCTTCTCTGAGGTATGTGTAAGCAGCCAATTATTTGCATCTTAAACTAAAATTAAAAAAAGGTCAATGCACTTAAAAGTGATACTAAACCCCGGACCCTGCATTCACTATATCTAGTCTCCCCGGACCCTGCATTCACTATATCTGGTCTCCCCGGACCCTGCATTCACTATATCTGGTCTCCCCGGACCCTGCATTCACTATATCTGGTCTCCCCGGACCCAGCATTCACTATATCTGGTCTCCCCGGACCCGGCATTCACTATATCTGGTCTCCCCGGACCCTGCATTCACTATATCTGGTCTCCCCGGACCCTGCATTCACTATATCTGGTCTCCCCGGACCCTGCATTCACTATATCTGGTCTCCCAGGACCTTGCATTCACTATATCTGGTCTCCCCGGACCCTGCATTCACTATATCTGGTCTCCCCGGACCCCGCATTCACTATATCTGGTCTCCCCGGACCCTGCATTCACTATATCTGGTCTCCCCGGACCCTGCATTCACTATATCTGGTCTCCCAGGACCTTGCATTCACTATATCTGGTCTCCCCGGACCCTGCATTCACTATATCTGGTCTCCCCGGACCCTGCATTCACTATATCTGGTCTCCCCGGACCCTGCATTCACTATATCTGGTCTCCCCGGACCCTGCATTCATTATATCTGGTCTCCCCGGACCCCGCACTCACTATATCTGGTCTCCTCGGACTCTGCATTCACTATACCTGGTCTCCCCGGACCCCGCATTCACTATACCTGGTCTCCCCGGACCCCGCACTCACTATATCTGGTCTCCCCGGACCCCGCATTCACTATATCTGGTCTCCCAGGACCCCGCATTCACTATATCTGGTCTCCCCGGACCCCGCATTCACTATATCTGGTCTCCCAGGACCCCGCATTCACTATATCTGGTCTCCCCGGACCCTGCATTCCCTATATCTGGTCTCCCCGGACCCTGCATTCACTATATCTGGTCTACCAGGACCCTGCATTCACTATATCTGGTCTCCCACAGTACACAGAACATGGAAATACAATTATTTTAGTAAATATAAACTACTAAATACCTTTTCTCATTAGCAATATATAGCAGTCTTGTGACTTCTATCAGTGTCCAGCAGAACAGTGGTTAGAGCTTGTAGGAGGAGTTTTCATTCTCCTGTAGCAGGATACAGGACCTCTGACCTCTGTCTGGACAGTGCTGATTGGCCCTGTGCTGATCACATGCACTCTCCCAAGAACAAAAAAAAAAACTCTCTAGCAATACACACCAAACTGAGCATGTTCAGCTTGTCCCTAGCCTCTTTTCTATCAGGAGATATTTGGGAGACACTGGAAGAAGGGAGGATCAGAAAAGAGGCTCAGACATCCTTTTTACACAATGCAGAGGATTAACCCCTTAGGCTCCACAGTGAGTATAACAAGCATGCTTTACTGCATATACAGACTGATTGTACTGTTGTGGGTTTAGTAACGAAAAGTACTTAACCCGGGCCCCCCTCCCCCCCAAAAAATGTAAAAGCCAGCTACAAATCCTATACTGGTATTTTTTTAATACATTTTTTGCTCACATTTTTCTCCTCTGGCAAGGAGAAAAGATACCATGTATCTTTTTCTCAATTCAAGAGGAGGAAGCGTACAGGGGAAGACTGTACAGTTATTGATCGCTGTGATAGCCAATCACAAGCTTATCACTGTAAATATGCTACACAGTCTTAATATCAGTCTTAAAATTGTATTAATCCCAAAAGCAATGTATTATATTACAGCTTACCAATTCTTAGATGTGGGGGCTGCATTAGTTTTCTTTTATAGGCTTTATTTCTTTTATTTTCACCTGCTGATCTGGCCAGTAAGTCAGTTGTTTTTCAAAGGAATATGCTCTCTCAGATGTATCAGTTAAAAGGGATGAGACAAACCATTCAGCACTGGCACGGGTGCTTACAATAATCAGCTTTTATTTATGTAAAACCTTTATCCCAAAAGGAAAAAGCAAACTGTTTGCTGTAAGTGCTTATAAAGTGTTAGCTGAGTTTGGCTTCAATTTGTCAATGCATCTAAATCTGCTAGTACATCACTTCGCTCCCCCAGACTGACAATCCTGCTGCCCTCCTGTGCTACTTCATCCAGAGTGGGGATACTCTAATACAGGAGGTATGTTAGTGGTCAGATCACCCGGTGAAAACAGAGAGAAAAAGGCCTAAAAAAAAAAACTAATGCAGTCACCACATCTAATGATTAGTAAGCTGTATAATTATATTACATCAATCAATCAGCTAGTGCAGTAGGAATTGGCCGAACGTCAGTCTGTGTGTACAGTTCTCTGTTCGATAGAAGCTATTCTCAAGTTTGTCTTCTGTTGAACGGGCATCCTGGAAAATCAGCATCCAATCAGCTCTCACGTCAAATGGCTGTGAGCACTGACCAGTGTTTTCTGGGGAGGGGGGGGGGGGTTCACTGCATCAACACCTAATGTATTGATGCAACAAACTGTCAGGGGTTTAAAAAAAAAAAACAGCTTTCTGTAAACCCCCATATATCAGCACTCAGACCACAGTGGGGCAGCTGTAGGGGCCGATCAGGCCCTTCATGAATGCACATTTTGATAAGCAACATGATTTTTGTGAGGAGAGGGCAGAGGAATGAGTAAATCACTGCACTTCTCCTGTAATCAGTAAACTGGAGGTGTGTCTAGGTCCTGCTGTTGATGTTGTGTGTCAAGGCTGGGCTCCTGCTACTTAATGAGCAGCTCTTTTCTTTCAGCTGCTCAGCTATCAGTTAATTACTTGTTGTCTCCACAGTGACTTACCTGGATACCAATACCTGCCTCATTAGTCCAGCCCACAGCCAGGCTTTTTTTCTATTTAATCAGCTTAGCTCATTTCCTCCTTGCCCTTGCGTGGTCTATGATCTCCAGTGTGTTTTTGCCTGTGTTCCTGTGTACAACTCGGTCTGGCTGACTTCTCTTCTGGTTCCTGATTTTTGGCTCCTGACTACATTTACTTCTGGTTTCCTGACCCTGGCTTGTCTGATTACCCGCACAGGCATCCAAACCCTTGGCTTCTGTTTTGACTACGTTCCCTATCTATGTTATAATTGCTATTTCATTAAAGGTGTGATTTTAACTGCACCTTCTTGTCTTTGCCTGGTTTATGGTTCCTGACACATTAGAAGCCTGGGCACTGGCTGTCTTGTCTGGCAGATGTGTCTAAATCACAGGAAGAGCTGTAGAGCCTTACATATCCTTTGGCAGTTAAAACAGTTCCCATATACATATTCCTTTCTACTTCACGTTTATCAGTTTGCCTGGAGTTCAGCTTTAAAACCGTTCTAATAAAGGTAATATCATCAGCATTACCAGGATATATGCAAACTACTATTTGGGGTAAGAACAGGGGTGTATTTACCACAAGGCAAACAAGGCATTTGCCTAGGGCGGCATTTTTCGGTGGGGGGCAGCACTGCCCCTCAGAAAAAGGGACACATGTGGCATGGGGACCTGGTGGGTTCTGAGAGAGGCTGTGGGTTTCATGATGGTGTATGCACAGCCCAACTCTTGTTCCCAGGGATGTCCAGAGCTGTGAAGGTGAGTGTCTTTCACTCTCTTGCCATGGGGGATGGTGGTTGGTGTATGGGGGGCAAAGGTAGTGGAAGGCTTTCTTGGGTGGGAGGCAGGGGTGTTGTTGATCAGTGGCAGGCTCTCTTTGTGGGGGGGCAACTTTTGTGTTGCCTAGGGCAGCACAAAACCTAAATACATCAGTGGGTAAGAAGCAAATACATGTACAAGTATTTGGAAATCAACCATAGAATAAGTAATATTACACACAAAATATTACATTTTCTCTTTAAAAGCATCACCTTTTGATTATTGTAGAAAGGATCAAGATCCTCCAGAGGTACTCCAATAAGTTCTGGTGGTGGATCACCATAAATAAGTGGTAGACTCTTTCCAACTTCCAGGCCATTGTTGGGTTTTACTATGTCCTCCTCAAGGACCTCAATATTTTTCTCTTTGCGTATCTTCTCCTCCTCAATTCGTTTCTCTATCTTTGCAAGGCTTTCTTTTGTAAATGGCCGCAGGCTGTCAGGGCCAGGAGGAAGCACCTTGGCGGCCATATTGTCATTCTGTAGTTAGGCTTAGCCTGATGTGGCGTGTCTGCCTTAAAATCTAAAACCTGAAAAGATAAAAGGCAACCGTAATGTTATACACAGATAAACAAACACACAGCATGAAGTATAACAAGTAGCTGTTCTCTGTAAGTAACAGAGATTTCTCCTGTCAGACACTTAGATGCTGAAGCTCTATAAAGTATATGTAAACCCAATCACAAAATCTCACATTTAAAAGGAGATCTATGATCACAGCATACACTTTCATTTTATAACATCAGCTTTGTAATAACACAAGCCATAGTTATATTTGACAATGCAATATAAGGATACTTGAAAAATCTCCTTTCAGGTTGTGAGTTCTGACCAGGGGCGGACTGACAACTCATGGGGCCCCTGGGCAATAGGGGATCATAGGGCCCCTGTGTCCTTGCCCAAACTCAAAAAAACCTATGAAAAAGGAACCAGGGGCATCTCATGGGGCCCCCTACTGACCCCGGGCCCTCGGGCAGTGCCCAAGTTTCCAAATGGTCAGTCCGCCCCTGGTTCTGACACACACTTTCACATCAATATAAATTGCACATGTGCAGTGTGATCAAATAATGAATTAGTGCAATACCCATAAAAAAGTGAGTAAATATTTCACAAAGGGTTAACATACATCAACTGCAACAAACTCATTAGGGCTGGTTCACATTAGGAACCGCATAGGAACGTGCTACATGTACCTGTGCGATTCACATGTGGTTCAGTGCAATGTGATTTGAGCCCATTCATTTTACGCAAAATTGGCAGTCAAATTTACACAATTTTTTTTATCTAGTGTTCAGATGATTGAGTGCCGCTTTCCTGTACACAATCAAGTTTGCACTGAGCTCAATTTGTTTTTTCATTTTATTTTTTGTTGTTTTATGTGCCTGTCTGCTGGCCATTTCTTTTCACAACTTCCTGGATTCCCTGCATGCGCTGCAGCTTCTCCTCTGTGGTTTACGTTTCATTTCTAATCCTGTGGTACCTTTTTGCTTGCAAGCAGTGATTCTTGTACTGTCTCCTCTGAGGTAGGCTCTGTGAAATGTGTGACACAGCAGTGCCTACACACAGAACATAGTGAATACTTGTGAATAGCCACAAAATTCAAGGAAGCATACAGTATATGTGTGGAGATCTTCACAAAGTAGGTTTCCAAAGGTCAAGATTTAGATTAATAGGAGAATGCTAGAAATGATTGAAAACCAATGTGGAAATGAATATACTATAAATATACAATTTTACATGTTGACCGGATACACTTTAATAGATTATTTTAGTTTGAAAAGTAAGTCAAGATTTTTTAATCTGGCTCTTTTATTAAATAATAACGGGCAATTCTGCCATGAAGGAGGTTCCTGTTATAGGTTGACAACATTTTTTCCTTGTCTCCCTATTGTTCTCCTGTGTTGTCACCCTGTCTCATGTTTTCCCATAGAAACTACAAGGGGATGTGCTGAAGCACATTGCACAGACATGTTCCATGGTTGTCACCATGCCATGCAGCCATCGCTGGTGTGCATGTAGACGATCATTGGGTTTTACATCTACTTTCATTTTTGGGCTGTTATATGCAAAGTTCCAGGAAATGGTCTTCACAAAAACAAAGACAGTAAATAAGTGGCATACATATAGGGGTTTATTTACTAAAACTGGAGTGCGCACAATTAGGCTCACTTCTCCACAGAAACCAATCAGCTTCCGGGTTTTTTTTTGCCAAAGCTTTGCCAAAGCTAAGCTGAAGTTAGAAGCTGATTGGCTCTCATGCACAGCTGCACCAGATTCTGAGTGCTCAACTTTTAGTCCTCATGCACACGGGATGTTTTTACAGCTGCCGTTGTTGTACAGCTGCAGCTGCCGTTGTTGGCTTTTGACATTTTTTTTTACATTTTTTCTACAGTGAACTCCCAGCATGTTATCCTACATGTCCATGCACACATAGACTGTAATCAGCGGTTTTTGGTAGGGCCGTTTTTTGGCTGGAAAAAAACCCCCAGAACTAATGGGTTTCTAGAGAAGTTTTTTAGCTGTAAAAACACTCTAAGGCTACGTTCACACTAACGTTGTGTGCAGGCGGCAGAGAGGCGTTTGGGAAGCGTTTTTACCACTTCCCAAATGCCTCGGACAATTCTGCACATTGCAGCACATGGTGCTGTTCTAACGGGAGCGTTAGCGTCGCGTCGCAGCATAACGGACACCTCTGGTCGAGTCAGGAGGCGTTAAAGCCCCCTATTCTAGCCTATGGTGCCGCTCCACAAACGCCCGGCTGGCGTTTGCGGCACGGTTGCGGGGAGTTTGCGGAGCGGTAACACCATTTAAACTTCATTATAGGCGTTTGTGGGGCGTTTTTAACACTCGGCAAACGCCTAGCAACTTCTGTTAAACTGTGCATGCGGAGCGTTTGCCGAGCGTTAAAAACCGCTCCGCAAACACCGGACCAACGCTTGCCAAAAGCTATAGGGGCGTTTGGCAAGCGTTGGTAAAACAGTCAAGTGTGAACAAGCTCTAACGCTGAAAAATGTGGCAAAACGCTGTAAAATGAGGTAAATTGTGGCAAACCAGCATTTTTGGACTTTTTTTGATCAAAAAAAATTTTTTTAGGACAAAAAAAACTCTAAGAAACGCAAACGCAAAAAAGCAGCTAAACGCTAATACAAAAATGCTAAACGCTGAAAAACACATTCTTAACGTGACTTTACACAGCTGTTACCAGCGTTAATAAAGCGCCCCGTGTGCATGGAGCCTTAGTAAACCTACCCCATAGTATACTGGTCAGAATCAAACTCAACTTCTCAACCTAGCAATAGCACAACCACGAATATGTACTTCTACTTTGTTACAAAATCTGCATTTGGACAATATAAAAAAAAAAAGAAGATACATAATCATACAATACATATATATATATAATAAATATATGTAACCAAAATACTAACATTTATAACACTTTAATGAGAAACTGTAAAACTGGACTTAAATGACAATGATGCCAGGCGAACATCAATTTTGCCTCAATTTTGCCTTTAGATTTCACTGCCATTTTTATGTATTCACAAGTTTTTCCATCAGAAAGCCAACACATTGTTTTCAGAATCATCCAAAACTACAAACATAGTCATGAATGAAACTATGGTTGTTTTAAATAAGGCAGAATTCAATTTTCATGCATGCTGCAATCAGATGTAATTGAATAAAATTATTTGATAACAACCCCAATGAAAATGCTCAGACATTTTTCAATTTATCCATCTGCTTGTTATTAACCAGCATTTTGAAATTGACCAAACATGTGCATACACAGTAAGATTTTAGGGATACTGCATGATTGAAGTAGAATGCTGAAATTCTCAGGTTTTTTTTTTAAACAGTTGTATCATACATTGAAATCAGTGGAAAGAGAAAAATATAAATATTTAAAAAAAATCTATAACTAAGAGCTAGAAGAGAACACTTCATTGTTTTGTGCATAGTTATGGGACCATTACTTAAAAAAGAAATAGAATAGGATAACATAAAAAAAAGACACATTTGGGCAAGCCCAGGCAAAATCCGAAGCAGGTTTGGAACTTTCAAAGTACAATGTATTGACATTAAACATGGCAACATTACACAGAAGTCTGCTACTTATCCAAGACAATAATATGCAGAAAAATAAAATCATCTCACCAGCAAGAAGATCAAACAAAACTCCTATAACAGCATAGCAAGCAATAAAAATGTCTCTTTTCCGAGAAGTCTAGCAGCAGGCCAGCTAAATGTTGAACAAGCATCTGTTTGCATACATTTCCCTGACATGGATCTGATCTCTAAACATGGTAGGCAGATCAGCTATCCACAAAACTTCAGAACGGAAGCTGCTCCCCTTGTATCTTGTAACTCTGTGAGATTTGAGCATCTAGGGGTGGAGAAGGCAGACCAGAATTTACACTTCTACAACACCATTGCAGATGTGTCTTAAAGTAAAGTGTCATAAAATAAAGTCTTATAGTAAACCTTTTGTAAGAGCAACAAGGAAACTGCCATTGCTGACTGCCTTCTGAAAATGCCAGTTGCCAGGAGTATGAAAAATCGAGTAGAGGAATTTCCCCCTCACCCCTCCAACCCCCCCCCCCACACACACACACACACACACATACAATGGGGCAACAGCAGCAGCAAATCAAACAATCGACCTCTGCATTGCAGGCATGGACACACATTGATCAAAATTCATCTCATTCAGTAGGTCATTTGATTGACTTCTGTTGAAGGGACATTTTGGAACACTTTCATCAATCAGCAGCTGCGATCAATTAGATCTGTCTATGGCCAGCCTAAGGCTGGCCATACACTATACAATTTTCTGTCCAATTTCTGCCCAATTTCCTTTAGATTTACCTTCAACTATGTAGTACTGGGGAGCCCCCAAGGATTCATTTATTTGCAGTCATTTCCCCTTTTGGCCCATGGGACAGGACGTTAAGGCAAATATCCCCAAAGGGATACAGATGGCAAAGAAAAATCTGAATAGGGTTATAACCATCCCTTACTCTATCCAAAATGTAAAAAAAAAGGTTTTGCCTATAGTTCTACTTTAAGAACAGCAGAAATGCAAAAGACAATAACTGTCAGTTTAATATAGTGAAATGTACGGCTTTATTCAATCCGTGTTAAAGGGTATTTAAAGTACAAAATGGGGGAGTGAAAACTATAGTCACCCATGTCACCAAATATTACCTGAACAGAGGGGGTGGAAAAGAAAGTTTTTTAAAAGATTTATTGCAATATCAGAAACAGTCAAACCCTTTGAGATGGCAATATTTTTACCTGCCATGCAAATCCATTGGGTGAATATATAGAGCACTATCTATTTGTATATGACCTGCCGCAGCAAGGACGGGTAGTATTTTTCTAGTGCTAGCTTACTTAATCAGCAAGAAATAAAAACTCAACTTTTTAGTGGCCGATTTAGTTATATAGATATTTATTCCTCATAATGGAAAGGTGTGGGGATCTACAATGCATACCACTGAAAACAACTGAATAAATAGTTGCAACATATCAATAAAATATAAAAACTGAATGTGGCTTCAATCATACAATATAGATTTTTATGTACCACTGACTAGAATAACAAAGCAAAGATTGAGGCATATTATTAGGCATACAATAGCAGCCAGGGGCGGACTGACCATTTGAGCACTTGGGCACTGCCCGAGGTCAGTAGGGGGCCCCATGAGATGCCCCTGGTACCTTTCATTAGCTTTTTCATAGGCTTTTTTGGGTGTGGGCGAGGAAACGGGCCCCATGATCCCCTATTGCACGGGGGCCCCATGAGTTGTCAGTCCACCCCTTGTAGCAGCCTTAGTTAATAGTAAGCTTCATTGTCATCCATGACATTAGAACCCCAGTGCAACTGACACCAGTTTTCCCAAAATATTTGCCCCTTACAACAGCTATTTACTATAGGATGTGGCCTAACAACAAGGGGAGGTTGCTTATTTGGTGCAGAGAGTGTAGAACAAATACCATAAACCCTTGTAAAACCAAATACATAGAGGCAATCAGGGCCACTGATGAGGGGGTATCACCGATCCGCCTGTAAAGAGCAGATGGGGCCAGGCCACAGGGGGAATCAGATGTGGGCAGGAAGGGTGACTGGTGCGGGGATGTGGGGCAATTACTGGAGCCAATTCGCTACATGGTTCTCTCAGCAGCAGCTGAAAACTGGCTTCTTCTCTTCTCTCCCCAGCCAGCTTTTAACTACTGCAGAGAGAGCCATACAGGGGGTCAGTTCCATTAATTGCCTAAATGCCCCCCCCCCCCCCCCCGCCACACCAATCACCCTCCCTGTGCACCATCCTTCTGCTGCCCATGCCCCTTGTGTATACATTTGAATATATATACACTTTTTTTTTCTAAATTGTATTTATTCAAACATTTTCAATAGAACAAGAGTGTAACAATAAAGTGACATCAATTGCCTAGTTGATAATATTACCAAAAAACACTGACAGCTGCAACTAGTACAGCATACTCCTCATCCCACATGCAGAAATACAGCAATTAGCGTAAGGTCAAAATAAGATAGAGACAATATAGAACCAAAATCCACACATTTCCAGGAGAAAAAAATATAATGAAGAATGGCGCAGATAATTGTCCAATACTCTTCAATGGAGGGGAAGAGCAGATTAGACGGAATACAGTACGCAATACCATCCAAAAGAATCACCGTACCACATACAGAAATCAGTCCGAAACAGTAAGAGTAGAGTTTACCACTCTCCCCCCCCCCCAGACTGTGTCAAACGTATGTGGTACACCTCTATTTGAGTAGGTCACTTTGTAAAGTGGAGGGCACTATTCACCAGTGATTTTCAGGTCTCCAGGGTTGGTGACGAGGCTTTTTTCCAAAATAGAGTACATTTCCTTGTATAATAAAGTAACAGCGTAAGCAGAGTGTGGATAGCCTCAATATTTAAAAGGCGTAGCCTAATTGAGGGGTTTAAAGGTATAGTAGTCACAGACAAGACACAGGTTAGAACTTCAACCCAATAATGCTGGGTAGCAGGACAATCTTAGAAAATATGTATAATATCTGCACCACTGTGGGAACAGCACCAGCAGAAGGAGGATTGATCCCTATAAATTCTTGCTAATTTGGCAGGGACCAAATAGATATTATGCAAAAATTATTAATGAATCAATTGATCCCTTGCTGAAACTACAGTTTGAATATATTGAATGAGAATAGGAGAGGACAATCAATACAATAGCTTTGCACAGTATCAAATTGTGCATTATTTATAACATGAAATTTTATTACACATTTCACAGTAAGTTGTATACTTCAAGTGAAGCACTTGAATCCCAGGTTTTAGCCTGGGTGTACTGTGTAAATGACCCACTCTACTACAAAATCGACCAAAAGCTTGAAATGTTTCATAATAACAAATGTGAAAAAAACCCCAAAACAAACAAAAACACAGATCTATCGTTGCGTCAGTGAGTGGATTATGAAAACTAGTACCATCCTTGAACCATTAGCAATTGCCAGGCAGACAATATGAGAAATATTTTTTTTTTGTTTTTTTCCATGCAGCATTGTTTTCTTACGAGCTGGTGAGCAATTTTATTTAATTCACAGGTAGAAGAGGAAGAGTGATTGGAGAGGAGACCCCAGGAAAAAGTATGTATAGACAAAACATTTAAGGAAAAATATAGCCGTTTGTGGGTAGTAGGGCTTCAGGATGGGGAGGGGGGAAGGAAACATGGGGTACCCAACCTGGAGTTCAACTTTAACCACTTCCCGTCTGGTCCATGTACATAAACAGCTGGACAGGAGCAGTGCAGGAGTGGGTGGCCGTTTATAAATGGCCTCCGCATTCACTGCCTGTGCGTGCTCCCTGGGAGAACGTAGCACCGCGATCCGGTGCCCGCTGTGTCCGGAGGATTTTTTTTTCAAAATGTTTGGACTTTTTCATTTACACAGCAAAAAAATAAAAATCCCAGTGGTGAATAAATACCACCAAAATTAAGTTTTATCGGTCTCAAAAAATGCATATAGGTACAGTGTTGCATGACCGCGCAATTGTTATTCAAAGTGTGATAGCGTTGAAAGCTGAAAATTGGCCTGGACAGGAAGGGGGTGAAATTATCCGGACTTGAAGTGGTTAATTTCTATCATCCAATCATGTGCAAGGCAAAATCCTATTTTCTTTTTGAATTCTCTTACACATGATTAGGCATTGATAGTGAACACAGCTTTACTTTATTTACTAAGCCAAGTGAAAATAATCTACTCATTTAGTAATTGAGTTGTACTGCAAATGTGTATTCCTATTTCCCTGTTAAACATATACAGTATACCTGCATTTCAGATTTCTGAGCATTTTAAAATTGGATAGTTAGTTCCTATCTTGTATCAGTTAACGATGTTGTAAATGACTTGGTTTATTATACTATGAGGTCATGAACAAGGCTACAAGTCTACACCAATAGGCAATGTTGCATTTCAGACATTTTTGTAAGATTCTTCAACCATACACAAAGTAACAGAGTGCACATTACAGGATATGAGCAAGGTATTCAGTTTCATCCTCTCCATATGTTCCTTCTGAGACAGCAATAAGTCAAGCACACCAGCACTTGCTGTGTTCACATCAGGATCTCATGAACAGGAAACAAATTGCAGACCAATAAACCTATTGGTATACGTATCACTGCAATGTTCACATCTGTTCACTATTTTTATATGAGGTTCAATTTCATGGACCATAAGACTCTTAAACAACTTCTACTAAAGGATATCTTCAGCCAAACAGCTTTAGAGCCCACGCGAATAGGCTTTTGTTGTCTTAAAGTGGATTATGGATTCCCATAAAGGTCTCTGGGGAAGCAAACCTGTTTGAAGCAGGTCAAATGCAGATCAGAAGGAGGTCAGCTGCAGGTGAAATGCAGATCAGAAGGAGGTCAGCTGCAGGTGAAATGCACCCATCATTGAATTCTAAATATCATACACTTCTCAAACCAATGATATCAACACAAGCCCTTAAAATGGTTCTAAGGTCACAAGGTTTTTTACCTTGAAGCTACGTTCCCCTTTGGGAACATGTTACACTTTCGACCTGTTTTTAGCTGCTGCCGCTGCACCCTGGCCTCTCTCTCTGTGACAGCAGTACGAGAAGTTCCCTGTACTAGCTGTCACTTTTTGAAAACAGCGCACTTTGTTCTGTGAATGAATGAACTACAAGTCCCAATATTCTTTGCAGATGTCAGCTTGTAGTTCTCAATGAACTACCACGGCATTGTTGAGCTCTGTGGTAGTTCATCGAGTCTTCCTGACAGTGTAAAATTGTCTGCCTGTACAAAGTACGAGCACACACACAGATTACACTGACAGTCTACAGGAGACCTGCATGGCACCAGAGATCTGCTGATGCGAATGTATCCTTTAACTGCTTGCCGCCTGTCCACAGTAGTTGTACAGCAAATGGGAGCAGCTGCAGGCCAGGCAAGATAATGCACACACCACGTGTGCTATGACTGTACACAATGCGAGTTGGTCAGCTGATTGGCTGTGGCTAATCACACACAGAGTTCTGTTTTTACAAACACACAGAACCCTGTGTACAGTGAACAGCGATCTGACGGTTTCTCAAACAGATAGTAAAGTAAAAATAGAACATATTACACACATTTAAGCGGTTCTAAAAGGTGCATTTTTTTTTCTGTAAAATAACATATGTGTCTATACTTACCTGCTGTGTGCAATGGTTTTGCGCAGAGCAGCCCAGATCCTCCTCTTATTGGGTCCCCCGCAGGCCCTGCTGGCTCCTCCTGTCTGTCGGGTGCCCCCACAGCTAGCAGCTTGCTATGGGGGCACCCGCTGCTCATGTGTCCATTCACACACAGAGCCGTGGCTTGGCCCTTCCCTCTCTCTCATCATTGGCTGACTGGCTGTGACTGACAGCAGCAGCAGCCAATGGCTCCTTCTTGCTGTCTCAGCCAATGACAAGGCAGAGACCCAGAACAGCTGAAGCTCTCATTCACATCACTGGATTGCGATGAGGCTCAGGTAAGTATTGAGGGGGCTGGGGGAAGCTGCTGCACACAGAAGGTTTTTTACCTTCATGCATAGAATGCATGAAGGTAAAAAGCCTTGAGCCTTTACAACCACTTTAAACATTGTTAGGCACGCAGTTAACCCCTTGATTGCCCCTAGACGTGAACCGCTTCCCAGCCAGTGTCATTAGTACAGTGACAGTGTTCACTATCTGATCACTGTATTAATGTTATAGCAATGACAGTAAGTTGGTGATCCTCCCAGATAGTGTCTCTTAGAGCCAGATTGCCTGCCACCCTATCACAGTCACAGTAAAAGTCGCTGATCACCGCCATTACAGTATATATACTAGGGTTGCACTGATACTGGCTTCGGTGCCAATACCAAGTACTCGTACTCATGCAAATGCTCCCGATACCCAAAACCAACATTTTTGTGGTGCAATTTGAGCCCTGCAAAGAACTGCATTAGATTTGAACAGGAATGCTGCTGTGTAAACCCAGGCTTGTCATAGTGACTTTGAGTCTGAGATCACAGAGAAGCTGTGTAGGAAACCTCCCAGAATGACGGGTTCCACCAGCAGCTCCGGCTCCCGTCAACGGCTATGGCTTGGGCTCCTCCTGCATCTCCCACAGCTTTGATCCCTGCATCTCCAGCGACTCTCTCCCCCTGTCCTTAAGTGGTTCAAGCCATCCACTGGATCCCCTCCTCATCCCCCCCTGGTCCCTCTGTACCAGATTGCTGATCCCCCCACTGTCAGACACCAAAAAGCTGCTTCAAAATGACATCTTTTGAATGAAGTTCTACAAGTGTAAGGACTTATTAAGTTGCTCTGGTCAGAGTTCAAACAGCTTTAAGGACTTCTTACCCTCATTTGACAGTGATGGGCCACTCACCATGCACCAGCGCTGTCACATGACATGATATTAAATCGGTTGCTTTGCTCTGCAAGGACAAAGAGCAGTTTTGCTTTTGGGTACAAATTTCTCTACTCATTTTTGTCAATAACCAGCAACATTAAATAGTTTCTGCAGATTTATAAAGTCTTTTCACCCAATTATTTTACTGAAATTTTTGCTGAGAATTTTGGCCACCCTACACCTGGCATAATCGTTTTTTTTACTCTGATCTAAGGAATCAAAGGAAGGAAATTCTTACAATTTTGTACAGTATTCCATTTTTTATTACATTACCCTTTCACTTTCTCACTTCAACCATTCAAGACAAACGTTAACATTTATTTTAAAGGAGACAAAATCTTGTGTCAAAGTAGGTGAAATAGGACAAAGCAAAATGAAAAACATCCCTTTTGCCTGTGGATATCTTACATTTTTTCCAAAAATGTTTTGAATTTCATGGTATTTCTTTGAGACTGCCAATACATGAACTTTTGCCCTGTCACTTTACCGAGACATAGGAGAGTATTTAGTTGTATATAAATCAGTTTCTACCCTTCCACTGATTTGTAATCACAGACAGACAGGGGAGACTCTTAGCACTAGGACTGCTATGAAGTGATTCCAGGCACAAGGCTGACTCCTCAGCTGCCATCCCAGATCATCCTAAGGAGTATGAGGGCTCAAGTTTCCTTAGCCTGATGACTCTGTTCATTCCTTCTAAAGAACGGACGCGGCTGAGAGTGAGAGACGCATGAGGAGGGCAACAAGAGTAAAACAGGGCATAAACTAACATCCGAGGTCCCAAAAGCAGCCCTCCCTCTTTTGCATTCTCCGTCCCATTCCCTACTATTTTACACACTTAAAAATGGCCTCGCTTCCGCTTCTAACTAAATTCAATCTGGAGCTGGAATGAACCTTTCTCCTGTCGGCTGGATTAGCTGTGAACTGATACCTTCCTTCAGGCATTATAAAGCATATGGACATGTGCCAGTTCTTTGGCCTGTCTTCCACGCTGCTCCTATTTGGAACTAGATTCATCTTAAGGATGAAATGCCTTTTGCAAGCCTCACCACTCTTTGTACAGGGGACTTGTAAAGCACATCATTTATACTTACATCACATCTGCCCAAAAGGAAAGTATTTGGCCAAACGTAACACTACAGAATAAAATGAATGCAATACCACAGAAATGGTCAAACTGAAAAATCTTTAAAACATGGAGAATTATCCATCTAGATCAGGGATCTCCAAACTTTCTAAACAAAGGGCTAGTTTACTGTCCTCCAGACTTTATGAGGGCCGGACTGCAGCCAGTGGGAGTAGAAAAGGTCCCGATGTCAGTGGGAAAAAAAATAATGCCCCATTTTTTGGTGTCATTGGGAGGAATTCCACCCCATGCCCCCAAGGGCCGCAGTTTGGAGACCACTGATCTAGCTGATCAAAGACTGAAAGCATCAAATATATCCAGGGGGGAACTGACCATTCGAGCACTCGGGCACTGGGTCAGTAGGAGGCCCTATGAGATGCCCTTGATACCTTTTACAGGCTTTGAGTGTGGTTTGAGTGTTGGCGAGGGCACAGGGGCCCCATAATTTCCTATTGCCCGGGGGCCCCATGACTTGTCAGTCCTCCCTGAATATATCACATCATACATGAATAAACAAGGAATCTGTCTCTTTGCTAACAATTAACATTATGATTTTGAGAATAAAAGCACCACATCTCATAATGATCAAGAATGCCGCATCGAGTCCCATGATGTCACTTACCGCCTAAGCAAAAACATGGTATCTATCTTCCAGGTGTATGGTTGACAGGAGTATATGCAAGCAACCAAGAGTATCTACATACATTACAGCTAACCTCCAAATAGAAACCACCATTTAATCCTGTTACATATTCATGAATGCTTTAAATGGTGAATATATAAAGATTTACATAAAAAAATTTACATAAGAAAAGAGTAACAATTATTCACATGACCAGATATCCATGGGCCCAGATCTTTAGTGCACTTCTTTCTTATGCAAATGCAACAAATAACATATACAATGCATGAGAAATAAAATCAAATGTCCAAACTGTGCATAGAAAAGCCGACATAAGAAAAGAGTGAAAGATATCCACATGCTCCCACAAGATGTCCACAGTTTTCCAGAACAAAAAACACCCAGTGGAGCACAGAGTTGTGATTTAAATACTACTATCATTACAATTCAATTTATTTTACATTGTCCCCCCCAAGGGACAAAGTACATGTAGTGCTTTGTCCCATAATCCTAGGTGCTTCTTAGTTTTTAGCTATGAGGCCCAACCTGGAAATCAGACAACAGCTGGTAAGGAGATGGATCCATCATAACAGCAGCTTGTCTCAGCTCACAGCACTTTCCCCAGGCAAGCAGCAGGGACAGAAATGCATAGAGACAGTAGGTTGAGGCCCCTTCCCTCTCTGCATTCCTCTTGTTTCAATAAAGTGCTTGGAGCAGAGACAAGTTGCCGTTATGCATCCTTGTCTTCTTAGCTGTTGTCAGGCAAACCACAGGGGACAGGGAGGCAGGTTGAACCTCATAACTAGACTTAGGAAGCATCTAGCTATATGTGACAAAGTATTACATGTAATTTGCTCTATAGGGAGGGTGGCAGAGCAATGTAAAAGAATTGTAACCATAGTTATTTATTTGAAATATATATTGGTTTTGTATTCATTTTCTTTTTTAATTATAGGTAGGACTAAAATATAAATATATTTATTTTTCTTTTATCTTACCCAGGTAAACCTAAAATATTGCATATGAAAATTGATGCAGTCTCAAATCCAGCCAGCAGAGAGAGCTCTAGGCTTTGATTATTGCTCTCTCTCACTCTCTTGCTAAGACCTGTTGGGAAAACATATCTGTTATTTAAAGTATAACTAAAGGCAATTTTTTCTTTAGTTTTGAGTAGTAGAGATGGATTAGAACACCTGTTAGGTATTTATTACCGTCTGTAATACCATTTGGGAGATTCACCCTCTCAATTTGTCCTGTTTACCATTATCATTGTAAGTGAAAGTAAAGAAACCCCAAATTTTGGGTTGTCCCCATAAAAGTAAAAGAGGGGAAATTTTCCAATGGGCACACTAGTTCTGATGACCTGGGCATCCCCAAAGAATTCTCTTAATTTGCACATATTTTCTCACTTCCTGTTTTGGTTATGGGACAGGAAGAGAAGTAAACCTCCCCGATGGGACACAGATGGCAAAATATAGAATGGCAGGGGTTATAACCCTCCCTTGCTCTATCCAAAATTTAAAAAAATAGGTTTTGCCTATAGCTCTACTTTCAAGACATGGCTAGATCAAGTGCAAAATCGAAACACAGAGCTGAATGAGTCAGAGAAGTGATTCAACACTTATCACTCACACTGGTCTGAAAGGGAGCTCCTTTTGCTGTCTTTTTTGGATAAGCCATAGTGATCTAGCAATCATGTAGTAAATGTTGTAACACAAAGATAGTATACATAGTAGACACAGTCTAGAAAAGTATAAGCTACACTGGAGAACGAAACTAAAATCAACCTAAAACCACTGAAGCCGGCATGCACATTAACACGCAGGATTGTGCCCTTACCAGGGGCGGACTGACCATTTGGAAAATCAGGCACTGCCCGAGGGCCAGGGGTCACTAGGGGGCCCCATGAGATGCCCCTGGTACCTTTTTCATAGGCTTTTTTGAGTTTGGGCAAGGACACAGGGGCCCCATGATCCCCTATTGCCTGGGGGCCCCGTGAGTTGTCAGTCTGCCCCTGGCCCTTACCGTGCATTGCAGTAAGACAGCCTCTGAACATTTTGAATCGGCTCCACAAGACATATAAACACATACATATTTTTAAATACAGCACATTACAGTTGCACACTT
Organism: Staurois parvus; assembly: GCF_062004578.1. Taxonomy (NCBI): domain Eukaryota; kingdom Metazoa; phylum Chordata; class Amphibia; order Anura; family Ranidae; genus Staurois; species Staurois parvus. Next base: position 21,490,065 of record NW_028317947.1, read on the forward strand.
AGTTCACATCTATGCACTATGGCATGCGAAAATGCACGTCCTTTATGGTGTATTATGAAGGTGTGTTGAGGTCGTACTCAAAACTAATGTCATCGGACCAGGTATCATGTGTTACGGCAATGCACAGTGTAATAGGGCCCTTGCCATCAATTAGACCAATTGAGGTGGCTACCACAGGCAGCACTCATGGAGGCATGGTGGGGCGCTAAGATCTGAGTGTCAGGTCCTGAGACGGCCATCTTTGCCACCCCTGACACAGTCATGATTATAACTTTCCTTTCATACATCAACATGGAGATAATACAGGCCATGCTGTGCCTGCGTGGGTTTCCTCCGGGTACTCCGGTTTCCTCCCACACTCCAAAGACATGCTGGTAGGTTAATTGGCTCCTGTCTAAATTGTCCCTAGTATGTGTATGTATGAATGTGAGTTAGGGACATTAGATTGTACACCCCCTGAGGGATAGGGACCAATGGGAATGTACAATATATATGTAAAGCGCTGCGTAAATTGACGGCGCTATATAAGTACCTGAAATAAATTGTCTCGCGCCTTGACTACTGCAACTCCCTTCTCACCGGCCTGCCCCAGCGCAGGCTCTCCCCGCTTCAGACCATCCTGAACTCAGCGGCTAGACTCATCCACCTCACCACCCGCTCCACCTCTACCTATCCCTCCACTGGCACCCGGTTTCCCAACGCATCAAATTCAAACTGCTAACTCTGACCTACAAAGCCATTCACAACACTGCCCCTACCTACCTCACCTACCTGATTCCCAAGTACCACCCTACCCATACCCTTCGCTCCTCACAGGACCTCCTTCTGTCTTGCTCCCTGGTCTCCTCCTCCCACGCATGACTGGAAGACTTCTCCAGGTCCTCCCCCATCCTCTGGAACTCACTACCCCAATCCATCAGATTGTCGCCTTCCCTCCTCACCTTCAGGCGCTCCCTGAAAACCCACCTCTTCAGGGAAGCCTACCCCACCCTCACCTAACAGCCGCCCTCCTTCATTCCTCCTACCACTTCACCCCCCACAGCCACTTCCTCCTGTACCACTACCCCATCCCTCCTAGATTGTAAGCTCGAAAGAGTAGGGCCCTCTAACCCCTCGTGTGCTGTTTGTTGTTGTTGTACTGTTTCATGTATTGTCCCCCCCTCTATTGTACAGCGCTGAGCAAACCCTTTGGCGCTATATAAACTCGACGTAATAATAATAATAATAATAATAATAATAATGTTCACTCTGGCTGCATAACAAATCAAACTACAGGTTCATGATCAAGCCAGTGACCATGTGGGCACATCGAATATTACCAAGTTGAAACATGTACCTAAAAGAACAATATCAATTTCTAAAAATGCATTCATCAGAAAAAAATGTTCACCGTTATTGAAGATAAACAAAATGCTTCCTAAGGCCTGTCCACTACAGTTTCATCATTATTAATATTATACAGGATTTATATAGCACCAACAGTTTGCTCAGCACTTTACAAAATGAAGGTAGATATTACAGTTACAATACAAGTTGGTACAAGAAGAAACAGAGCGCCCGATTCGTTAGAGCTTTCATGCTTTGGTCTCTATACATTTTCTTTATAACTCGTAAAAAAAATGACCAAATCTGGGAAAAAAAACCACACACTGCCCACATTATTATTAGGCAATCCAAAGACAATGCCAACAAAAACTTGTTCAATTACAGATGTGAATGGTGAGCAGAAATGAAGATTCAATCAGCCAACGTGAAGAGAGATAGTAGTCGTAGTACAATCTAAGAACAGGTGTCTGTATCACCCATATCATCATCTGAGAAGCATATCTTAACGTCAACCCAGGCACTATTAATAGCCAAGGAGAAGGGTTTGATATGCAGCGCGGTCAGGCAAACAGGTGCCATTACGATAACGAAAAGCTCTTGACTCCTCAATAACTCACTACGTGTTAAAGCAAACATGCTCCTTATAATAGGCAACGTTTTTGATTGATAGAAATGTATAGAGAATTTTTTTAAATGTTTACAGAGACATTAAACAGAGCTTTCTTATATTACACTGATTGCAAAAATGGGAGCACTGACAAGGGTATTATTGTGGTTAGATTTGTTTCCATTTATGTAAAACCTTTATCTCAAAAGAAAAAAAAAGCTGTTGCTGTAATGGCCAAATACCTTCTGGCCATAATTCTGAGGAGAACAGGAGTGCACTTAGTTCTGCACTCCTGTGACCCAGATTCAGCCAGCAGTGGCTAATGTCCATTGTCGGCTGATGTTACTCATCCGGTCCAGACTCTGGAGGAATCCCTACTTTACTGTCAGGATCTGCCCAGATGGCTGAACAGCAGCTGGCTCAGCCTTTCAGCATGCCACTGAGTGCCTGAGCCAGCCACTCCCACTCCCTCCACATCCCAGCGCTCTAGAGAGGGAGGCAGACCACAGAGCAGGGGCGGACTGACAACTCATGGGGCCCCCGGGTAATAGGGGATCATGGGGCCCCTGTGTCCTTGCCCAAACTCAAAAAAGCCTATGAAAAAGGTACCAGGGGCATCTCCTGGGGCCCCCTACTGACCCAGGGCCTTTGGGCAGTGCCCGAGTTTCGAAATGATCAGTCTGCCCCTGCCACAGAGCACTAGAGAACTGAGCTATTGGCAGTCTTTGATCACTCAGTTCTCAGTGTAGGGGCCTCAGGGGACAGCTGCAGCTCTGATAAGTGCTGTGGCCATGTAGGGGAGTATAACTGATTGTTTTTTTAATAAGTGTTAGCGGATGCTGTTGCTCCTTCATCCAGGATGGAAACACCATAAGACAGGAAGTGTGTCATTGGCTGGATCACCAGGTGAAAATAAAATGAAAAAGAAAAAAAGCCTACAAAAAGGAAACATAAGCAGCCAGCAAACTCACAGCCACTCTGAGTAGAGAGCGGTGACTGTCAGTCACCGCTCTCTGCTCTGCCCCTGCGCACTCACTTAAGTCCTGGGCTGTGGAGGCAGAGGGAGCAGCTGGCTCAGGCTCTCAGTGGATCACTGAGAGGCTGAGTGAAGTGCTGCTCCAGACTCTGGGGTGGATCCCAACTTTAAAGTCAGGATCTTTCCCCAGCTGAATGATGTCAGCCAATGGGTCACAGGAGTGCAGAACAAACTGCACTCCTGTGATCCACAGAAGTACAGCCAGGAGAGCTTTGGCTGTACATCTCCTTTAAGAATGTACACAGAGCATGGCTGATGGGTTGCGGAGTAAGCAGCAGTTTCTATTGGTAGCAGCTGTGGACAGTGAGGAGTTAAACACGGTTATTTTTCTCCCCACTCCTGGTAGGCAACAGATCTGGTCCAGTGCATTTGGCAGTCTGCTGTCCCAAAAGGCTCAGTGCTCATAAGCAGGTCCCCACAAGGCTCAGTCTCCCAGCTCTGGTCCTCACAGGCTCGATCCTATCTGGTGTAGGCACGCACAGCAATGGATCTCCCCACCTTTGGTCTCAAGACACTGCAACTCTCTGTGGCTTAGTCCCAGGCTCACCTCTATGACTAAGCCCCGATGGCCGGGACAAAATGACTAGGGGGCAAGGCTTGTGAAGAAGAGCTGTCTGAGGCCTTTTCACAATTCACATTTAATACTGCGGTCAGGTTGGGAGTGTGGTTCCTGTACTATGTATTCATCACTGGAGGGTAAGTGAATACACATGCAGGAACCCCTATCTCTGAGGACCAGAGGGAATTGGCTCATCTCTTAGCTCTGAGCGGTGTTTCAAGTTCCACCGTTAGTTCCAGGCTCAGCTTCACAGAACACCAAATGCCACCCTGGATTCCATGCTGGCTCTGGTCTCTTTAGCATAGCATACAGACCCCAGCAGAAGGTCTGCACTTTCTGGCTCTTTGCACCAAACCTCTTTTAAATTGCCCAGGAAAAGTTCTGTCCTCTCCTTCTCTGGTGAACAGGGAATCATGGGTACTGAAGTTTACAATCCCTAAGCCTCCATTGTACAGTGCTCCTTGTGGACTACATGTCCCATGATCCAATGCAGCTGCATTCCTGTACAGTGCCACCTCCATTCTACTGAAAGACTCTAGCCAGGAAGGGGGAGAGCAGGAGCCAGCAGTGAACCCACAGCCATTCCTTGTAATGCCAGGAGGGAAGGGGTGAGTGGGGTAATCCACACAGAGCCACTCCAGTGGCTGTCAGAGAATACATCCTGCTTTCTGATCTGCAATACAACCTGTTCTTCCATTCAGCCAGCAGCACTCCCAGCTGGGTAGAGGAGTGGGGTACAGACACAGAGCTGGTGGGCAGCACCGGGGTTCAAAACAAATTGTAAACAATGTATAAAATGTTTTCATATAGGTGTCCATTTATGAACCAGCGGTAATAGATCGCTGCTCAGTTCTCCGGCATTCTCGGAGAACACAGTTCTCCTGTGAATGCAGTTTATGAAGCAGTTCTCCGAACGAAGGGATAACGGTCTCCAAACGCTGGAGAACGGTCTACAAACTCTGAAAAACTGCTCATTTTACTATAATCTCTCCAGATTACAGTAAAAGATCAGTTTACTAAGCAGAGGTAAATTATCTCTGCTTAGTTTGCGGTCCCTCCGATACTCCAGCTCTGGGCTGGAGAATCTGGAGGGAGAACACAGATCTCCAGAGAAGGGCTGACATGATCTCCTGAGTGTCATAAACTGTGAATGACCAGAGAATAGCTGAGATCTGTTGAATCGCAGCTATTCTCTGTGTCATAAACGGACACCATAATAACATTATGTTATCTAAGGCACAAGAGAAAGATCCAGCAGACCAAAGATATTACTTATGTTGACTGGCTGTGTTTCTGTAAACGTCTGCAAGAATCAGTTTGAATAAGTAACCAAAGTGCAGTGTGCAACAACTCATTGTACATTCTTACAACTTCGTATATTGTACAAATAGATTGTATATCCAGATAAAATGGTGCAGCGCTAAATAATAATACACGATTGATACACACAATATACTAGTGCAAACTTATACGCATGCGTGATGTCACTCTGATGGTGATCAATAAATATTAAAAAGTTCAATATGATGGTGCGGATCATGGAGAGATCCTAATTCCAGGTGAGTGGACGTCCTGATCCAAGGTGTGATAATAGGTGCAAACCACACAAATAGGTGAAAAACGCACTCACCAGATGTGCGTTTAAAATACGCAATATATAATCCTGCGTCACCAGGCCATAGATCGGTCATCAAATCTCGGATCGGGTTACCCACAGATCACCTTCCCGGTTCCACAGAGGCAAGGTCACCAGAAACTGCTACCAGGTATCACCAGGGTCATGGTTCCTCCAGATGGGCACTGCGAATGATAGCACTCACACAGAGTGCCCAATAAGAGACCACATAGCGTGATACTGCTTAAGGTACCTTTATTCAGGGTTGATTGGTGTGGGGTACATAAAAAGATTTTCAAAAGAAGTTACTGACCATACATTCCAGGGTGTCCACCAGCTAGCCCTTATCCCTATGAATACGTGCAGCTGCTTGTTAACTTTGTTGTGTATACATATTTATACACATTTTCACTTTTGTTTTAAGGTAGCGCTCACTAAACATCTTTTACTACATTCTGTACAAATGGATTGCTTCCCAATTCAGACCCGGTGCATTAGGCTCTTCCAGACACAAGGGGTGATACTCATACTTAAGTTATTTATGTTATGGCCAGAATTCTGCAAGATGTCTCAGCACCTCCTGGAATTAAGATGATCTGAGGGAGACAGCTGATCCTACACAGAAGTCCCCTCTTCTCACCTCACCCACCTAATGTCGCAAGTCCACACTCCATAATGAATACATTCCTGCCATCTTGAAAATCCTACTCAGGAGCAGATCGGTCAGTCCATCAAATTCCCCAAGCAGATGAAAGAAAACACATTGCATAATGCGCACAGAGTATAATCGCACATCTTAAAGAATTCTACTTTGGTTTTAAAACAGTACAAGCATTGAAGATGTCACTAAATAATAAACATAGGAGGGTAAGGTAAAGAGAAATATACTAGCAGATTTTTTAATGAATATAACAAACACTCACCTGGTCTGTGCAATGGTTGTGCACAGAGCATCCCTGATCCTCCTCTTCTCAGGCACCCCGCTGGCACTCCTGGCTCCTCCCCACGCCCAGTGCCCACCATGGGAAGCAGCTTACTATGGTGGTCACTCATGCAGGCTCGTTCCCAAGCCAAGCTGCTTGTGCTTATTCAGACACATCCCGGCTTGGCCTTGCTCCTCACTGGTTTTGACTGACAGCTGCAAGAAGCCAATGGTTCCCCCGGTTCTCAGCCAAACCTGAGAAAGCTGGGAGAGGGAAGAGTTGCTGCTGCAGCCCAGTATTGGACTGAAATTGGGCCCAGATGACTATTTAAGAGGGCTTCAGGGAGGAACTGCTCTTAAAAGTTTTTTTCACCTTAATGCACAGAATGCATAAAAGGTACCTTTACAAACACTTTAATTGAACCCACTTAATGCATTCCTGTAATGGACTTTTTTACTAGCTAAACTAGTTAGATAAGGGCTGCTGCAAACATTGAAAAACTCTGTGCTGCCATCACATAGAAAAATAAAGACTACTCACTTAACTCTTTTCCCTTCTGAACACTGCTCTAAAAAACATTTGTTAGAAATTCTGTATCTAGTCCTACAGAACAGACAGTGCACAGTCCACATGTGCTTTTCTGCATCACTGGCATTGTTTCTTGCACACAAAGCATTCATGTGTTTCTTGTTGCATGTTACTGTTTTTATTATTATTTTTCATTTTTAAAGCAGACTTTGTGACAAAAGCACCGTCCCTCTAAAGATAGCAGGTAGGAGTTGGCTGACCGCCATCCTGGAGTATGGAACTCTGAATATTTAGTTGGGGACCAGTACATGAAAGTATTCAAAAATCTGGAGAGGCTCCGTAGAGTAATGTTTTTAAGCTCATCTTGACAGAACTTGACAGTTGGACCAGGGTTATTACCGATCATTTTAGTGATGAATCATAAGGTTAATGCAAGGCTTTGTATGAATTTTTGCTTTGTTAGATATGGAAGCATATTGATAAAGGTTTTAAATACAAAATATTTTTTGTGTTTGTTTCTCTTTCCATAATAAGGTCCCTGTCTAGTCCATTTAAAAAAAAGAAGCAGTTAAGAAGGAATTTGAATGTACAGGGGTCAAGGTAAATCCAGTAAATCCATGTATGTAGGATCACTTTTTACCTTGTAAAGATGTGAATGATAAAATTTTTTGCATTCTTTAGGGATTCACTGTCTTTAGGGATTTGCCTTCACTGTTCGTTCATCAAACAGGATTAGTGCTATCTCAGCTCAGGCATTGTGCAAGGTGTTCATCAACTTCCTAGACCAGGACCTTGGACCAAATATCACAGTCATGATAGTCGTGATGCCTGTGCTCTTAGCTTTGCGTATACACGTCTCATACAGTACAGTGCTCTGATGTTGCCTCTTGTTAAAGGTTACATTGTGCATTCAAAATGAGTAATCCTGTGCATATTAGAATTATGACATTTTACTCCCAAACTTCACTTCCTATGCCTAGGTACAGTCGCTTGATTTGAGCTCAAGGACTGCTTTTAACAATAGAAGGTAATTTTTCAATTATACTGATGCTGTATATTGTAACATGTCAGGAATATATTTATGTAGACTTGCAAAGTTACTGATAGGTCAGCTTTAACAAACACTAGAAAAGAAAACGTCAGTAGAGCTGTCCATCACCAACACTGAGCTCTACAGAGATGAAAAGTCAATCACAATAGACTTTCACCTGTCATCAGTAGGCAGGGGGTGAATATCCCTATGAGCTTCAGACAAGAGCATCCGCTGCATCCAGTGACACACAGGACAGTAATTGCTCTGTGATATAAGTAATTAGCGCCCAACTGTTGTTCATGGCAGATTTATGCCGAGGGTCCCGTGGAATGGCAGGCATGTGCCACAAAGCAGGTGTTTCTCTGAAATGCCGACTGAACTTCTGACATGCTGTGTTGCCCCTGCTGTGTCTGAAAAAAGTGGAGGATGTAAACAAGTGGATATTACACCTCTCAGGGCAGGGTCAATAGACCTCTAATCCCTGGAACTGTCTCTGGCAGATAATAAAACACACAGAGGTCTTATTTTGGATAAGCATTTAGAAGGCGAATGACCATTCCGGGACAATTAGTGGATAAGTATAAGTATTTAATGGTAATGATCAGCCAATCCATCGAGAAGGCAATCCATCCAATCCAATCCATCAAGAAGACAATATATGGGTCTAAAGTAATGCGGAACTAGGGACAGCACCTGTAGTCATATGTCACTAGTTCCAGGGTTACATAGTTAGTCTGGCTGAAAAAAGACAAAAGTCCATCCAGTTCAACCATTAAAAAAAAAGTTATAATCCTATACCAACAGTTGATCCACAGGAAGGCAAAAAAACCCCAGCAAAGCATGATCCAATTTGCTCCTACATGGGGAAAAATTCCTTCCTGATCCCCCGTGAGGCAATTGGATATTCCCTGGATCAGCTTTACCTATATTCTGTGTATCTAATAAAGAATCCTGGCCTTTTTTAAAGCAATCCACTGAGCTGGCCAGAACCAACTATTGAGGGAGTCTATTCCACATTTTCACAGCTCTTACTGTGAAGAAACCTTTCCGTATTTGGAGATTAAATCCCTTTTCCTCCAGACGTAAAGAGTGCCCTCTTGTCCTCTGTGATGACCTCAGGGTGAATAACTCCACACCGAGTTCACTATATGAACCACTGATGTATTTATACATGTTGATCATATCCCCCCTTAATCTCCTCTTATCAAGAGAGAATAAGTTCAGTTCCTCTAATCTTTCCTCATAGCTGAGCTCTTCCATGCCTCTTGTCAGTTTGGTTGTCCTCTTCACTTTCTCCATTTCCCCAATGCTCTTTTTGTGAATTGGTGCCCAAAACTGAACTGCATATTCCAGATGAGGTTTTACTAATGATTTGTAACGGGGTAATATGATATCTCTCTCTCTGGAGTCTATACCTCTTTTAATACAAGAAACTTTAGAAACTGCAGCTTGGCATTACATGCCATTATTAAGCTTGTGATCTACCAGAACCCCCAGATCCTTCTCCACCATTGATTCCCCCAGTTGTTCCCCCCTAGTATGTATGATGCATGCACATTCTTCGCCCCCAAGTGTATAACCTTACATTTATCATCATTAAATCTCATTTGCCACATAGTTGTCCAATTAAACAGTGCATTGAGGTCAGTTGGAGACATCCTGTAAGGATGTTATTCCACTGCACAGCTTGGTGTCATCTGCAAAGACTGAAATGGGATTTATAATCCCAGACCCTATATCATTTATAAATATATTAAATAGTAAGGGTCCCAACACTGAACCTCTGGGTACACCCCTGACAACCCTAGACCATTCAGAGTATGAATCATTAACCACTACTCTCTGAATACCATCTTTTAACAAGTTTTCTATCCATTTACATACGGATTTTTCCAAGCCCGTAGACTTTACTTTACACATTAGCTGTGTGTGGGGGACTGTGTCAAACGCTTTTGCAAAATCCAAGCATACCACATCCCCCCCCACCCCTCTGCCCAAGGTTTTGCTCACCTCCTTATAAAAAGAAATCAGATTTGTTTGACAACTTCTGTCTTTCGTGAATCCTTGCTTTCTGTTGCTTAAAACATTTTTTTTCCAGCAAGAACTCATCTATGCGGTCTTTTATTAAATTCTCCAGTATCTTTCCAAGTCAAGCCAACAGGTATATAATTACTTGGTAAAGATTTTGATCCCTTTTTAAATATTGGCACCACATTGGCCTATAGGTTACCTAGTCTATTTCTACTGCACCTGTTGGGGGTCTTTATGCTGTAGAGATCTGCCAGCCTATATAAAATCTTTATAGGGTCATATGTCTAGAGAAGAAGATCAACAACTTATCACATTTACATTTCCCCGAAAACGTGATGACAGTTAGCACCCAATCAGCTGGGCTAGCTTTCTTTTTTACGTATTTAATGCCAAGAATTCATCAGTTGTGGTAAGCAGAATACCAAACAGCTGTAGTCAGGGGCAGAAGTGAGCCTTTGGTCCGGGAATGGCATAGTTGACGTATCCATTGAAATCCATTGTTGCGCAGCTCCCGAAGGTTATTTTTACACAGACTTTACCAGGATCCACACGTGAAATCAAATACTGTGCAATTTTAATGAATAAGTACATGGATGACAATGGGAACTGCTTATTAAAGTGCATCATGTTAAAAGAATGTCAGCTGCCAATGCTGGCATCTTGCAAATGCTAATTGCCTGGCTGGATCAGAATTTTGAGCCAGCGGATTTGCAACAAGTATGCAGAAAATCAGAGAGAAAGACTCCATGAAAAATAATTGTTCAGGGTCAGTAACTTGGATTATATTGAAGCCAATGTATCCGTATCACAGCCGGGCAACTAGCATTTTGGGAAGAAAAGGTCAGCAGTGGCAGCTTATATATTTCTTCGACAGTTTTCTATTGTAATGCCACAATGTCTGCTTTCATCTGCTAAGCATGGTATGGGATACAGAATGGCAGAGGCAGGCACTTCAAGGACGTCATTAGACCTGATCACTGCTTGCCCAGATAATACAAGGCTCACAGGAGCAAATGCACCCTATGTTCCATATTCCCATATATATATATATATATACTAGATTGTAAGCTCCAAGGAGCAGGGCCCTGTCTCATGTATTGTCTCCCATTGTAATGTACAGCACTGAGCAAACGTTTGGCGCTATATAAATACTGTATAATAATAATAATAATAAATATATATATATATATACAGTATATAGTTACATAGTTAGTCTGGCTGAAAAAAGACAAAAGTCCATCCAGTTCAACCATTAAAATCAAAAAATTGTAAAGCAACTCTGGCTAACATGAATTAAAGAGGACCTTTAGCCCCCCCAAAAAATGGGTGCACAGGCAGGATTTTTAATACAGAAGAGACAAGCTTTGTTGCATTAAAGTTACCTACCTGCCTCTCTGCCCCGTACAGTGAGCTGCACACTGTAGAAATTCGACAATGCTGAAGCTGACTGCACTCCTGCGCATGCGCAAGAGTGACATCTCCCCTACCTGGCCAACAAAAGCAGCTGGCAATCAAGACCCGGAAGCCGGCCATCCAAAGATGTCAGCAGCCAGCATGGAGCTCCAGGATGTCACATTGCTGGATCCAAGGTGAGTATAGTTTAACCTCCCTGGCGGTATTCCCGAGTGTAGCTCGGGGTAAAGTTTCAGTACCACAAGCGGTAACCCTGAGCTACACTCGGGCTTACCAATGCTCTCTGCTCCACGATCCCTCGATCACTTACCTTGTCCTGCGCTCCCGCGATGTCCCTCCTGCAGTGTCCCCGGCAATGTAATCCGGCCGATGCCGGCATCTGTCTTCGGGATTCCGTCCCCTGCGAGCGTCGTGACGTACGGGGGACGGAACGGCGGGAAATTTGAAAATGACAAAAAGTGACATTCACTAAATACACTAAAATCACAGTATAACATTCCTGTATCAAACCATTTCACATACATTTTGTCCCGAGTGCTTTGTCCGGCGCCCTGCCTGCATTTTTACTGTTCTTTCTGCCTGGAAACTGAGAAACGTCCATGGCGTCCAAAAAGCGTCCCTTTAGGTCAAAATCGGTTTTAGACCGGCTAGAGAACAGCGATAGTAAATCAAAACCACTTGCAGAATTGAGTGATGATTCGTGGGGAAATTCATCATCAGACACTGAAAACGATTCTGCGACTTTGCTCAGCGATGTGCGAACTTGGCGCTCTATTTCAAATTTCAGTGTTTTTGGTTTGATTATATTATTGAATTAAATTTATTATTATTATTTTTTATGATTATTTATTAAATTAGAATTTATGATTTCGTGTTTCAAGTTTTATCCTACCCGGGATGTTTACTAGACTCTTGTTCGGACAGATTTCAGTAAGTTATTCCTAAAAATTACAGGCCTACAATAAAAAAAAAACATATTTCCATGCAAAAAAATGTACCGCTTTGAGCACAGAAATATGGACATAATCATACCGCTAGGGAGGTTAAAGGATATGTTCGCCTCTCAAAAAAAAAAAAAAAAAAGAAGAGGACTTTTTTTGCAGGTAAAATAATGTGCATTTATTATTTTTTGTTGTAGGAGCCTGGAAGGCATTGCATGTGTGATCAGCAAATCGCTGATGCTATACAGGACTTCTGCAGACCCGTCAGTGTATCCTCTTGCTCAGGAAGAGTCAAAGAACTACCACGGCGTTGCAAAGGCTGTCGGTACTTGTGGTTTCTCATTCACAGAATACTGTGCATGAGTGACACAGCCGGGAGGAGCCCCGCACTTCTGCGCTTTTTTAAAAATTTGTCAGCTAGTGGGGGGGAGAAGAGCCCCTAGCTGCCAAATGGGGGTGCAGGGGCTGATCATTTCATAACATGTTACACCCTGAATATGGCTGTAACATTTAACATGTTATGAAAGGTGAACTTCTCCTTTAAGCAGCCTTGAAAACCCCGCTGCTACGGCTGAATTCAGGAGACAGAAACAGAAAGATTAATCTTCAAGCAAATTTATCTAGGAAAGATAAACAATATCCACTCATGAATGTGAATCGCTCTTCAGAGAATGCACATGCAGGGGTGGACTGACAACTCATGGGGCCCCCGGGCAATAGGGGATCATGGGGCCCCTGTGTCCTTGCCCAAACTCAAAAAAGCCTATGAAAAAGGTACCAGGGGCATCTCATGGGGCCCCCTACTGACCCCGGGCCCTTGGGCAGTGCCCGAGTTTCCAAATGGTCAGTCCGCCCCTGCGCACATGTGAACAAGCCCTAAACACGGCTAAGCGCTTGTAAACATGACTAACAGGACCCTCTACATACATCAAAAAGTGATCTGGGAGGCAAGAACGTTGTTTATACTTCCCCGTTGACCTCCCTTGCATGTAAAAGAGCAGTGCGAATGAGGCCTTGGGCTGCATTCCTACCTGAGCGTTTCATGAATGTCCACATTCTCTAAACCGCATGTAGCGCTTGCAGTGCCATTCATTGGTAATGACACCCTAAACACAGAAATCTGACTTGTGGTTTAAAAAAAAAAAAAAAAGCACAATGCAATGCCCAAAAAAAGGACACAAGCTACTTAGGTGGATTAGGAGTATCCTTAAAGTGTTACTAAACCCACAACAGTACAATCAGTCTGTATATGCAGTAAAGCATGCTTGTTATACTCGCTGTGGAACCTAAGGGGTTAATCCTCTGCATTGTGTAAAAAGGCTGTTTGATCCTGTCTCCTCTGATCCTCCCCTTCTTCCAGTGTCCCCCTCTTATCTCCTGATAAGACATATGTGTGGAGACACTCTTCACAAGCTTAGTTTAGTGTGTATTGCTAGAGAGTTTTTTTTTCTTGTGAGAGTGCATGACAGGGCCAATCAGCACTTTCCAGACAGAGGTCAGGGGTTCTGCATCCTCCTAGAGCAGAAATAAAACTCTTCCTACAAGTTTTAACCAGTGTTCTGCTGGACACTGATAGAAGTCACAAGACTGCTATATACTGCTGATGAGAAAAGGTATTTAGCAGTTTATATTTACTAAAATAATTGTATTTCCATGTTGTGTGTACTGTGGGAGATCAGATATAGTGAATGCAGGATCCTGGGAGACCAGATATAGTGAATGCAGGGTCCGGGGAGACCAGATATAGTGAATGCAATGTCCGGGGAGACCGGATAGAGTGATTGCAGGGTCCGGGGAGAAAAGATAGAGTGAACGCAGGGTCCGAGGAGACCAGATATAGTGAACGCAGGGTCCGGGGAGACCAGATATAGTGAATGCAGGGTCCGGGGAGACCAGATATAGTGAATGCAGGGTCCGGGGAGACCAGATATAGTGAATGCAGGGTCCGGGGAGACCGGATATAGTGAATGCAGGGTCCGGGGGAGACCGGATATAGTGAATGCAGGGTTTGGGGAGACCGGATATAGTGAACGCAGGGTCCGGGGAGACCAGATAGAGTGAACGCAGGGTCCGGGGAGACCAGATAGAGTGAACGCAGGGTCCGGGGAGACCAGATAGAGTGAACGCAGGGTCCGGGGAGACCAGATAGAGTGAACGCAGGGTCCGGGGAGACCAGATAGAGTGAACGCAGGGTCCGGGGAGACCAGATAGAGTGAACGCAGGGTCCGGGGAGACCAGATAGAGTGAACGCAGGGTCCGGGGAGACCAGATAGAGTGAATGCAGGGTCCGGGGAGACCAGATAGAGTGAATGCAGGGTCCTGGGAGACCAGATAGACTGAATGCATGGTCCGGGGAGACCAGATAGAGTGAATGCAGGGTCCAGGGAGACCAGATAGAGTGAATGCAGGGTCCTGGGTTTAGTAACACTGTAACGCTTCCCAGCAGAAAATACTGCTACAGGGAGTCACAGGTGCGCAAAATCACATAAATATACGTGATTTTGCATTTCTGAGTAGGGGGCATACGCAAAGTCCTGGTGATTACTTGCCGCCGCCCAGTGATTACCGAGGATCTCGGTTTACTAACAGTCCTCCTCCCTGTCAGCTCGGACACACTGCTCTGGATGGCTGGGCACATCATAGCCATCCAGAGCAATGCGATTACAGTGAAGCACACACCGCCGCCCCCTAGTACACACCCAGCACACAGTTAACCCTTTGATCGCCCAAGATGTTAACCCCTTCCTGCCCAGTGCAATTAGTATAGTGTCAGTGCTTTTTATTAGCACTGATGACTGTATTGGTGTCACTGGGGATGTCAGTGATACCAAGTCAGTTCCCCCCCTAGTGTCAGAATGCCCACCACAGTCCCTCTATAAGTTGCTGATCGCCGCCATTACTAGTACAAAAAAACCCCAAAAACTCCAGTATATATACCGCCATTTGTAGACACTATAACTTTCACGTAATCCAATTAATTTACACATATTGGGATTTTTTTTAGCAATGACATGAAGCAGAATACATTTTGGCCTAAATTTATGGCGAAATTTGATTTTTTTTTTATTTTTTTACTGGACAAGTTTAATAGCAAAAAGTCCAAAATATTGTTTTTTTCTCAAAATTGTCGCTTTCTTTTTTATAGCGCAAAAAATTAAACAACGCAGAGGCCATCAAATACTACCGAAAGAAAGCTCAATTTGTGGGGAAAAAAAGAGGACATAAATTTAATTTGGGTGCAGCGTTGCATGACCGCGCAACTGTCAGTTAAAGTAACGCAGCGCCGTAACGCAATGAATGGCCTGGTCAGGAGGGGGGGGGGAATCCTCTGGGGGGCAAGTGGTTAAGCTGTCCTATGCATGTAGTACAACACACACACGTATTCATGGGTGTAAACCTAACCTGAGACACCAGCCGCCAGCACAAGCGACACTTCTCATTAAATATACAGTAAGTACTGTCCCTTGTGCTGTTAAAAAAAAAAAAAGTAAACATAGATTTTAAATAAATATTGAACCCAGCCCTCCTTTGGACACTTATTATTGAAATTTCTTCCTGGAGAAAACTGCTGTCACTTCTGGCTTCTTAAAAGCAAGCAAGCAGCTCTTTCTACCTACACACATCTGTGGAGGACAAACAGCGTATTCAGTACACTTCCTGTGGTCCTAAGGATTCGTATACTCCGCCACCTCAGCTACCTCAGCAGCACTTTCCCGCCTTTTCTTTCCCCTCACAACAGAGACTTCAATATGCCTTTTATGATTGGCTGCTTGTTGCCATGTGACTACTTCAGCCAGCCATGATTGACTGCTTGGTGCCATGTGACTACTTCAGCCAGTCATGATTGGCTGCTTGGTGCTATGTGACTACTTCAGCCAGTCAGCAGCCTGCAACCTCAATCGTGCTGCAGCTTGTGCCTACCTGAGGAAATGTTTCTGAAATTCTTTACAAACAAATGAAGTGAAGGTTCCTCACATACATGGTGGAGAGATAGAATAATAATAACTCACACAGGAGGTGCCCGAGTCTGACTGACAAGAGTACTGTTGGAAGTACTGGCAGTATAAAACCTCTGTGAGGAATTTACTGGCAGAAGTGGCACAGAACAGGCCGGATTACTTGCTCTGTCTCTGGCACTGCCCTCTTTTCCCCAAAGTTCCAGTCTGTGGGCGGTCCTTTCAGCCTCATCATGTACAAAGGGCTATTAACCCCTTGCCCCCCCCCAGAGGATTTACCGCCCCTTCATGACCAGGCCATTTTTTGCAATACGGCACTGCGTTACTTTAACTGACAATTCCGTGCTCATGCAACGCTGCACCCAAATGAAATTTACGTACTTTTTTTCCCCCACTAATAGAGCTTTATTTCTGTGGTAATTGGTCGCCTCTGTGTTTATAATTGTTTGCACTATAAACAAAAAGAAAAACCCGCCAATTTTTAGAAAAAAAAACAACAATATTTTTGTCTTTTTCCTATTAACCTCTTCACACCGAGTGCACGCAAATATGTAGCTTCTCAGCGCCTGGGACTTGACACCGAGCGGCCGCATATTTGCGTACCATTTGTAAACAAACATGTGCTGAGAGCGCGCTTCCAGCACATGTCGGTGTCCTTACGGAAAGGTCTCGATCTCTCCTTGCGATTGGGACCTTTCCAATCATGTGACCGGTGTCACATGACCTTAAACCCCGCCCCACCTTCTTCAGGAAGGCTCCACAAGCCAAAACGCATTGCATTTTGGACGTTGTTTCTGCTATTTTGTAACCAATAAAAGGTATTTCTAAGAAGTCACCAAGTTGCCGGCTCCTACCTTTAGGATTTAGGTCGTTCTACATGGACGTCACAGTCAGAGCACCGAACTCCTGTCCCTGTATGTCTAATACAACAGTACAGCTTGGGTATGTTTTGTCTCTATTTTCTAATGATCCTGGAATTGGGCTTTAATATCTGCTGGCAGATAATCCAAATGCTGGGGAAGTTCAATACACATCTGTTTTAGGACATTGCAACCCATGCATTAACCCGGCGCCTCCTGGCCCTTTAAGGGTTTCAGAAGCCGGGAATGCGGGGTGAGGTTTTAAGGTCATGTGACCGCCGTGATTCACCATCACGGCAGTCACATGATCGGGAAAGGTCCCAATCGAAAGAGGAGATCGGGACCTTTCCGTGAGTACTGGACATGTGTGCACATATGTTTTTGTTAATTGCACACAAATGTGCGGCCGCTCGGCGTCAAGGCCCAGATGCCGGGAGGCCGCACATTTGCGTGCGGCTGGCATGAACAGGTTAAAATGCAGCACTAGAAATGGACCTTTAAAGTGTTACTAAACCCATAACAAAAAAAATCTGAATAATATATTTAAAAATTATATATTTTTAAAAATATATATTTTTTAAATATATTCTTCAGATTTTTTTAACACATAAAAAAGTCATTTTAACATAGATTTTTACATATATTTGTAAATGCATTCCAAAAATGTAGATTTGTATTTTTAAAGACATAGAGTATATTTGAAATGTATTTTTAAAAATATTTTTCATATATGTTGTAGTAAAAACGCATTTCAACATACAGTGTGTATGTGTATATATATATATATATATATATATATATATATATATATATATATATATAAATATATTTTGAAATATATTGAATATGGCCAAAATTGTAGCATTTCAAATACATGTCAATATATTTGGGAAGAATATTTTTAAAATATATTTCAAATATATTTGTTTTCCATATGTTTCGAGTTTCACAGTCCATTCTGTGATGTTATCTGTAAATACATTTCCTTTTGCCTCCACTCATTACATTTCCAGCGCTTTAGTCAAATATCTCTGTAAATAAAATATTTAAATGCCTGAGATAATTTCAAACATGGAGAAAACCTTGATTTTGCCCATACTGAAATGGTCCCACAGCACTATCACACATCTATAATTGGAACTTTTCTAGTCATTCCCTATAAATATAGCTTCAGCACCACTTCATTTATAAACATGTTTGGCTCAGTCTTTCTAAACAAACATCTTGACCACACAGCAAACCAAACAGCAGTCTTCTTGTCTTTGGAGCCTTTCATTTTTGTTTATGTTTTATTGTGACATTTTACATATTTGCAAAAGACATGTTGGACCCTGAATATTCAAGTGTCTAATGCAGCCTTTACCAAACCTTTTGTGCTGGAGGAACCCTTGAAAAAAAATGTTGATGTATTGGGGATCCCCTGAAATGATCTGATCTACAGTGCAATCAGGGAGTTTTAGATAGTTTTTCTTTATATTAGTTTTACTAACAGTGACAACCAGGGCTTTTTTCAGCGGGAATGTGGGGGAACGCAGTTCTGGCACCTCCAGAACTGAATGTATGTAATGACAAGGGATGCTGGAGGATCTATCGATGCTGGCTGCTGGGGTGGTCTCTGGGCTGCTGGAGGGGATCTATTTTTGCAGGAGGGGTGTCTATTGTTGCTGGGGAGGATCTATTTTTGTTGGGGATGGGTCTTATGTTGCTGGGGATCAATCATTGCTGGGAGGGATTTACTGTTGAAGGAGGGGTCTATTGTTGCTGACTGTTGGGAGTCAATTATTGCTGGGGTGGAGCTATTGTTGCTGGGGGGTCCATTTGTTGCTGGGGGGGACCCACTGTTGCTGGGGAGAACTTTGGTTTCTGGCTGCTGAGGGATCTATTATTGCTGGAGAGAATCTATGTTGACGGGGGGGGTCTATTGCTGTGGGGGGGGTCTATTGTTGCTCGCTACAGGGGATCCATTTTATTGCTTTTCCGGGTATCATTAATAAATTCTATAAAAATAACTGAGCACCACAAAATGATAATTGTTTCTGTATTCTCTAAAAGGGGTGGTACTAGGGGGTGGTTTGGTGGTTAGGTGAACCAAGGAATGGTGCTTTGAGGTGGGCAGGGGGCAGGGACAAGGGGTGATTTGCTTAAAGTTGGAACAATTTCATACTGGGAACAACATCCAATAATACCACCAACCAACAATGCTAAGTACTCAAGCAGATCTGAAGAATAGTAGAGCACATGCAGACCTTTTTTTTTTTTTCTTTTAATCAACCAATCTATGAATGAATAAATAGCAGTGTAAAATAGAATATGCATGTGATTTTTTTTTTTTTTTTACATTATTTTTACTTGTTCCCTGCCAGGCATTCTCATCGCAAAACATCTGTCTATATTCTATTGGTACTTACGGACATGAGTTGCTCCTCTCATCCTGCACTTCTCAGCAGTGTGACATCATGGGCTGGAACTCTAAGAGTACTGTCGAAGTGGTGGTGCCAATGAATTGTGGTGGTAGCTGGTATTGGGGGAACACTGAATCCATTGTTGGGTGGATTTTAATCTGCTTTAGCAGTTGCCAGCAGCAGAATCCCTGGGGGCCTCTTCTGCAACCCTAGTGTTCTGAGGAACCCCACTTGGGAAACCTTGGTTTACCAGAACAACTGTTGTGCTAAAAGCAGTCAGTCAGATTCTTCCTGTTGTTTTGCAACTTGCCCTGAAAAATAGTAAGTGTTTGGTTGGCTTCTATAGACCAGGGGTAGGCTACCATAAAGAGGTGGAGATCTACCTGAACAACATGGGAGAGAAGTCACAGATCACCGGGCACAGTGTCGGCCAGGGTCACCTCCTCACACCTGATTTAAACCTTTAATTACCGTACTACCGTATCACAATCGTGTGCATTGTATGGCAATCATGGGTTTAAATCAAGTGTTGAGGAGACAACAGATCACCTTCTCACCACCTGTTAAAACACACTGGGATCTCGCTTTGCAGAGGATCAGCAGTGTCTGCTGCACTTTTGAATGAGCCCTTAGATGCATCAGGCAGCTGCACTCTTAGGCAATGTAATGTCACATGTAAAGTGTGGGGGGGGGGTTGGGTAAACCCTTCGGTTGAGTCATGGTTTTACTGCCCTCAATCCCTAACCTACGGGTATCAAACTGGCGGCCCTTCACCTGTTGCCAAACAACAAGTCCCATGAGGCATTGCAAGATTGACAGTTACAAGCATGACTCCCAAAGGCAGAAGCATGATGGGACTTGTAGTTTTGCAACAGCTGGAGGGCCACCAATTTGACACCCCTGTCCTAACCCCTTTACGCTGCTGAGACAGCTGCCAAAAGGTGTACACATGCCGCAGCAGGAATTACATCCCCTCCACAGCAGCAATAACATCCCCTCCACAGCAGGAATTACATCCCCTGTTGCTGTTGGTGGGTGCTACCACCTGTCAATCGAGGCACTTGAATGGCTCATGCTTGGCTGGTGCTACACCCACCAACCATGACAGGGTGTAGAAGCCAACACTACAGAGGAGACATCGACTTATACTGCTCTTGCTCCCTACTACAGCTCCAACTTTACAGGCAGTCCCTCTGCATTGCACTCGGTTTGATGCTCTGGGATGGCGAGTCAGCAATCTACCGTGATCTACCAGTCACCTGGTCAAGATCTACTGGTAGATCTAGATCTGCTGGTTGCTGACCCCCCGCTATAGACAGTATGATTGCTTTCCCTTCATGAACTCTCATATACAGTATGAATTGTTAAAAATTATTTCATTATTTCACTGTTATTTTTGTGGTTCTTATCTGCTAGAGATCCAATCCTTAGTACATTTTTTTCTAGCACTTGACCTCTGAGACATATTGTAGAGATCAAATAACTTATTGGTTGCTGGTACGCTCAGAAATGTTTTCACATCACAGTGGCCAGTAATAGGTACATTCCCAAGAGTTATAATCTAGTATGCTGTTGAGCATGTTAATATCACGATGGATCAGTTCATGCCAGGTCAGATGTAGGGCTATGGAAATCTTCTAGGGTCAGGTAGCCATCATTTATTTCAGGTACTTCTATAGCGCCATCAATTTATGCAGCACTTTACATATATATTGTACATTCACATCAGTCCCTAACCCTCAAGGGGTGTACAATCTAAGGTCCCTAACTCACATTCATACATACACATACTAGGGCCAATTTAGACAGGATCCAATTAACCTATCAGCATGTCTTTGGAGTGTGGGAGGAAACCGGAGTACCCGGAGAACACCCACGCAGGCACAGGGAGAACATGCAAACTCCAGGAAGGTTGTGGCCATGGTTGGGATTCGAACCAATGACCCTAGTACTTCCAGGTGGAAGTGTTAACCATTTAGGCTAGGTTCACATCTGTGCGGGTGGTGCCGCTGCAGATCTGCACCACCCACACAGAGAAATGCAGACCCGCGGGCGGGTGCCATTAATTCTAATGGCACGCCGCCCGCACTGGAAAATGCAACTGTACTGGGAACCAAGGTTCCTGTGCGGGCTGCGTTTTCGGAGGAGGTGCAGGGACTTCTTCCCTGCGTGTCACGGGGCATGGGAGTCTATTCAAATGAATGGACTCTCATGCCCACGCAAAACGCGGCCCGCAAGGCATATATGTGAACCGGGGCTTAGCCACTGTGCTGTCCTATGTCTAAAAGATATAGCCGATGGCCAGCACTTTGGAGCCTTTCTCTTTCTTGTGGTAGAAGCATTATTCCTGGCTGCTTTAAAGCTAAACTCCAGATGATATATACAACACAAATCGAATACAGCTTTGTATTCATCAATACATCATGAAAGGTATTTTTTAATGCAAGCAATATATGTACTTAAAAATTTAACTGGCACCAGGAATAATGCCCTGATGGCCGTATAAAAGCAAGCAAAGGGCTGCATCTGGCCCCCAGGCAGCAGTTTGGAGACCATTGATTTAAAGGGTAAGCTCACCTTTTCACAAAAAAGGTTAACTAACCCAAGATATCCTGGCCACCCCTCCAGACCGCACTGCACATAGTGGCCGTGAGGTCCCGTGCTGCTGGTGTAGCAGTCTGCCCACCATACATTGCAATACACAGCCCGGGATTGAGTATCCATCATAGTGTTTGCAATGGCAAGTACTCATTGGTCAACACAGTTACGTAACCATGCTGACCAAAGAAGAAGAGCATCTGAGGTTTCTTCTTCCGGGAATGTGTCCCATCAGAGGTGTGGCCAGGATATGTGGAGTTAGTTCACCTTTTAAATTTTCATGAAAAAGTGAAATTTCCCTTTAAATTATATAGTTTGTTTTTACTGTGCCCTGCTGAAGGAAATAAAGGAAGACCTCCACAACGGGGCACCAGCAAAAAATGAAAAAATGGATAGGAGTAGGTATAGAACCTGCCTGTGCCGCCATGTCTGACTCGGTACCCAAGCAGAGAGCCATCTGCACCAGGCAGACCATAGCCTCTTTGCAGAGCTGGACAGGAATAGTCCTGGAGGCAAGGTAGTAAGCCTTGCAGTGTTCCTCTGGGGAACCTTCCATCCTCTCTGCCCTGCATGAGCCTTTCCTAACGTCTGTCCACGCTCTTCTTCTGGTATGTCCTCCTCTACTACTTTATTTCACATATGTAAGAATAACAAATGGTTCTATTATTCTGACATCCTTTTGGGTTGTACACAGGCTGGGCCATGTAATTTCACTGTGGAGCTATATTTATTTATTTCAGGTACTTATATAGCGCCGTCAATTTACACAGCGCTTTACATATATATTATACATTCACATCAATCCCTAACCCTCAGGGGACGTACAATCTAAGGTCCCTAACTCACATTCATACATACACATATTAGGGCTAATGTAGACCAGAGCAAATTCACCTACAAGCATGTCTTTGGAGTGTGGGAGGAAACCGGAGTACCCGGAGGAAACCCACACAAACACAGGGAGAACATGCAAACTCCAGGCAGGTGGTGCCGTGGTTGGGATTCGAACCAACGACCCGAGTACTGCCAGGCGGAAGTGCTAACCATTTAGCCACTGTGCTGCCCACTGTGCATTTGCTGTAGGTACTGATGGTGCAGGCCCCTATTTGTTCCGCTTTGCTGGGTTCCTCTCCACCCCTCGCTTCCTGAGGGATCTACAAAACACAGGTGCTCTGCAATGCACCAGAACACACACAGAAAAAAAAGAAATCAAGGCCCCCCCATATCACATAAAACCACACTGGTTGGTTCACTGAACACCTAAGGCAACAGATAACAGCATAAACTAAAGAATGAAAGGAAAGAATTGTTCTCTTCCATACAGAATATAAAGCTAGAAAATAAAAGGGTTTAGTTGTAGTTCTGTCTGATATGTTAGAGGGCTCAAGGAAACCCTGCACAATCACAATTCACCTACCAGCATGTCTTTGGAGGAAACCGGAGTACCCGGAGGAAACCCACGCAGGCACAGGGAGAACATGCAAACTCCAGGCAGGTGGTGCCGTGGGTGGGATTCGAACCAACGACCCTAGTACTGCCAGGTGGAAGTGCTAACCATTTTAGCCACATATGTTACAGCAATTGCAATGGAACTAGTAGCTCCACAAAAGGAGAGAAGGCAGCAGGACTGGAATATGGAAAATGTCATTTTTATTGTCACTGCTGTTACTATTATCATCATTGCCACATGTTGTCACAAATGCCTGTTTGCGCTTCCAATGCAATGATTGCTCGCTTGTTGCTTGCGTATTGTCAGGGGTACCCGGATGTTGCTCTCATATTGCTAGGATTGTATGTTTGTTTCAGTGTATTGTCATGATTGCCTATTTATTTCTCACATATTCTAAGAGTTGCTTATTGTAGTACAGGTGTCTGGAGTAATGCTTTTTTGGCTTCTGTATTGTCAAGTCAATGCGTTTTGTTTGGTGGGTCATTATTGATTATAGTGAATTTAGTGAATGTCACTTTTTGTCATTTTCAAATTTCCCGCTGTTCTGTCCCCCGTACGTCCCGATGTCACAGGGGACGGAACCCAGAAGACAGATGCATCCGCCGGATTACATTGCCGGGGACACTGCAGGGGGGACATCACGGGAGTGCAGGACAAGGTAAGTGAAGAACAGATCCCGGAGCAGCGCCGCATGGTAAGCCCGAGTGTAGCTCGGGGTTACCGCTTGTGGTACTGAAACTTTACCCCGAGCTACACTCAGGAATACCGCCAGGGAGGTTACATCATTTAGCCAATGCTAAAAGATAGGTATAATAAAACAGACAATATCTGTGCTAACTAGAGGTATAAGGCAGCTGACACCAATAGGTATTATACAAACCTAAATAAATGTACATAAAATATATAAAAGTTATAAAACATACAAATGTTTGGCGCTACACTTTTATATGTTTTTCCTAGATTGTAAGCTCCAAGGATCTGAGCCCTCCTATCCCTCTTGTATTGAACTGTATTGTTGCTGTATTGTCTCCCGTTATATTGTAAAGTGTTGAGCAAATCTACCGATCGACTTCTGTACCACCAGCCTGTCAGGTTTTTTCTGATCAATCAATGCTGTGGGCTATAGCTGGCAGCACTGATCATTGGATTCTGACAGCAGGGAAGGCTCCGTACCATCAGAATACAAAAGCACAGTTTGAGGATTCCTCCATCTACATTGAATGTATAAATGGAGGAATCGGATCATTTTTTTTTTTCCGTTCAACCTGCTGGATCTAGAGCCTGTCAGAAGCCCTATTCACATGTAGCTGCTGGTATGAGCAGTTACAGGCAAACATTGGTGGCGGTGACCATTGTTTTGTAAAGGTCGTAAATCTGGCTGTGCTGCTGCTGGCCATGGCTGTTTGCACTTCAGGCTAGTTTCTCCACCAGCAAAATTCCCTGATTCTCAACTGTGAGCTTCCATGTAAATGAGACACTTTATAGAGAGGAATTCTTACCATACTCCATGGTCTGCAGGTTCCAGTGGTGGTAACCGATTCCATGAATTTGCTCCTCCTCTCCAATCTTGTCATCTCCCCTCTTCTCTTCCACTATTGGCTTTGCTTTGTACCTGACCATGACCCAGAGCCTCAGCTGCCATGGGACCATGCAATAATCTGTTATTAAAACCCCCAAACAATTTCTTTTTTAAATATTGCAGCTTGCCAATTCTTAGGTGTGGTGGCTGCATTAGTTCCTTTTTTCAGGATTTACTTCTTTTATTTTCACCTGTTGATCCGGCCAGTAGCTCTATTCTTTTTCAACTTCCTTTAACAGACCAAGCTGTCCAGCAAAAGTGACAGAGGGCTGAGACAAACCATTTACCACTGACAGAGGTGCTTTCAATGATCAGCTTTTTATCATTAATGTAAAACCTTTATCCCATAAAAACAAAACAAAAAACTTTTGCTGTAATGGCTTAAGTTGACGTTAGAATTGACTAACAAATCAAAGCCTATCTAAAATGTATAGTACATCTACTCTCTCCTCAGGGGCGGACTGACAACTCATGGGGCCCCCAGGCAATAGGGGATCATGGGGCCCCCAGGCAATAGGGGATCATGGGGCCCCTGTGTCCTTGCCCAAACTCAAAAAAGCCTATGAAAAAGGTACCAGGGGCATCGCATGGGGCCCCCTACTGACCCCGGCCCTCAGGCAGTGCCCGAGTTTCCAAATGGTAAGTCCGCCCCTGCCTCAGACTGACAATGCTGCTGAACAAAGAGTGTTTCTATCACTTTTCCATCCAGAGTAGAGACACCCTAAGACAGGAAATGTGTCATTGGCCAGATCACCAGATGAAAATTGAGGGGAAAAATAGAATAAAAACCCTAACAAATGAAAACTAATGAAGCCAAGATATTAAAGGATTGGTAAGCTGCAATATATTGCATTTGTGTTTTTGGGTTTAATACTTCTTTAACCCCTTGGCGCCAGCACCTCCCAGCCCTTTAAGGGTTTCAGAAGCCAGGAGGCGGGGGTAGGGTTTAGGGTCATGTGACCGCCGTGACACGCCATCACATGATCGGGAAAGGTCCCGATCAAAAGAGGAGATCGGGACCTTTCCGTGAGTACCGGACATGTGTGCTGGGAGTGCGCATGGCGCACGCTCTCAGCACATATGTTTTTCTAAATTGCACACAAATGTGCGGCCACTCGGCGTCAAGGCCCAGATGCCGGGAGGCCGCACATTTGCGTGTGGCCTATGCCAAGAGGTTAAGGTTACACTAAAATGGGGGGGGGGGGGACCCACATTTACTACATTTTTAACCAGATCAATGCACCGGTGAGTTGGCCCTGAAGAAGAACAAACAATAAACCCATTGCCGTATCTAAATAACAGAAGGGCCACAGTATTAGACAAGTTCTAAACTTACTGAACTGCTGTAGACATTGTACAAGTGAAAGGACAAGGCATAAAAGAGGAGTACAGGCTTGTTTTATACATACAAAGTTGTTTACAATATTAGTTTCAGGCTCGCCCATCCTGATGCCTATTCTGCCGCCCACTTTTTTTGCACCATAAATCAATTTCTGTCATATCCAGTTCCTTTAATGTCAAAATCTTGGCTCTGCTCTACAAGTTCAGTTACTTATTTTCCATGGCCATCTTATTACCAGCTTTTTTTTCTCCTTGCAAGCTCACCTCCAAGGACTGTGTACAACATTGGAGAATATTTTTTTACTTTTGCGATGACTTATTAGGTCACCATATACAAAGCTAAATATATTCTGCAGCCTTTTTTTTTTTCATTATTATTATTTAATATAATACTTGCAGAGCTTTCTAAAAACCTGTAACAAGTAAAGCATATACTGTATATGAATCAATGTAACCTGGGCACACATATAAATAAACCATGTAATGCAACTTGTAACAGGACCAGCCAGCTCATCAGTGCTGCCTATCAGTGCCGCCTATCAGTGCCAGTAAGGGCTGCCTATTTTCCATGGCCATCTTATTACCAGGTTTTTTTTCTCCTTGCAAGCTCACCTCCAAGGACTGTGTACAACATTAGAGAATATTTTTCACTTTTGCGGTGACTTATTAGGTCACCATATACAAAGCTAAATATATTCAGCAGCTTTTTTTTTTAAATCATTTAATATAATGCTGGTAGAGCTTTCTAAAAACTCTGTAATAAGTAGAACATATACTGTATATGAATCAATGTAACCTGGGCACACATATAAATCAACCGTGTAATACAACTTGTAAAAGGACCAGCATACTCAGCTGTAACATTGCCTGACCTGGCTGCTAATATATATATATATAAGCAACAAAATGCACTGATAGAAGGTAATACAGTGGAGGAGCTACAGTTACAATTTAATTTATATGATTATTATAAATACAAATAGAGAGTGAGTTATAGGAAAAATAAAAATTACATTGTATATATATATATATAAAAATATATATATATATATATATATATAAAACAATTTTGTTATACAATTACTAGGCCTTTGGTAAAATACTAGACAATATAAGGCTCAGCAGCTGCTGAAATTTTAAACCATTCTTTGATTTATTAAACTGTCATTTGCAACCGAAATCAGTGTCTTGCAAATGAGACATTTGCCAGTATGGGTGTATCTTATGCTACCAAGCAATAAAAAAAACTATACATATATATATCTATATATATATATATATCTCTACACATAAAGATCAGGTGATCTAAGACAAGGTACTTTAAAAGCCAGGAAGGGTTAATCCAATCACATGGCGCTCTGTCAGGTAGGGAAATATATGTATGTAATTTCCTCCATAATCTGTTCCAGGCTGGAAAGGTTTCAGCATTAATCGAGTGAAAGAAAAATGGAATTACCTTGTCAGATGGACATGAGAAATCCTTAAGGAGAGAAGTTTTGTGGCTCAGACTATTCCTGAGTGTGTGAGTCCCAGCCAGAGACTCCTCACAGGACAGCTGCAGCTGATGTCAGATGATCATGCCTGAAATCTGAGCATCTAACAAACTCTTCAGGTAAAACTTGCCTCTCTCGGGTTTCGGACATTAATTCCCTACTTGGCCAGTGATATGACATGCAAGTATGTGCTGGGAGAAGGGCTGCGTGTACACGTGTGAGGGCCCAGGGGACATCTGTGTTGTGTGTCTTCACTTCATAGCATGCTGAGCCATGTGTTCCTGTGGCTAGGTAAATTAGACCGCTGCTGGATGAGTTTAGACACAGTTCATTCTAATGATTGGACCTTGAGTGCCCGGTCATACCGGTGTGATTTGGGAACTGAAATAGCATCTAATGAATGTCAGTTTCTTAACATGTGCATTTTGCTGCAGTGTGATATCTAAAGTAGTTCCTGCATTACTTTTTCTGCAGTTTTGTCACGGAGACAAAGGCTTAAAGTGGAACTTCCCCTTTTGGATGGAGCTCTGCTTTAATGTATTTGTTCTATAGCTAGTCATGGGCATTGAGTGCGTATCCATGCATTCAGCAAGCAGCTTGCAATGGTGGAATATGCAGAAGAGGAGGAGCCAAGAGCACCGAAGGGGGACTCCTGAAAAGGGGGTTCGGGCCGCTCAGTGCAATATAATTGCACAGAACAGGTAAGTATAATATGTTTTTTATTAAAAATAAATATTTATATTTTATTTTAATAAAAATATTTAGCCTTTCAACCACTTTTAAAGTTTATGTATAGCTTTCTTTTTAATCCTTCATCTTAAGTTTCTTTTTTTTTTTTAACCAAGGTACAGTATGACCATAACATGACATCAAATGTTTCTTGTACACACAGTATATATTACAGAGATAGACTCTTAATACATGTGTAAGCAGATTGAAACTGTTTAAGAAGTCAGTGTTTGGTTCAGGCTGTGTTGGGTAGGGGTTAAGTTGTCTATTCCCAGTGTGTGGACGTTTTGGGCTTCAGCTGACACACCTGTGAAATAAATGGGACAAGGCTGAGGTCTCGGGGTCCGGAGTGCTACTGTTCCCGTGAAACCCAAGAAGCAAGGCAGGACCGTTGTGTGCAATCTCTACCGCCAAGTATGGATTATGCCACTATGGCCTTCCTTGCAGAAAAGCAATATCAGATATGCCCCCACAAGGGAATATACTTGAAAACCCTGCTCAAAAGGAGCAAGGCCACTATGCAACTCTTAGAGGTGGAGGGACAAGGGATGGCTGGCAATAAATGTAAAGGTAATGTTCATAAAAATAAAGTATATAGCATATACTATATATACTGTACTATATATAACATAAATCCAATTGAGGAAACACACTGTCACAATGTCAGCAGTCTCTCCTTCAAGCAAATTCTGGAGTTTTCCCACCAATGGTCATGCAAACACAAAAACCGGGGAGGGGGAGCGCCACTGTCTAAGTGTAGTAAGCAGGGGCGGACTAACAACTCATGGGGCCCCTGTGTCCTTGCCCAAACTCAAAAAAGCCTATGAAAAAGGTACCCGGGGCATCTCATGGGGCCCCCTCCTGACCCTGGGCCCTCGGGCAGTGCCTGAGTTTCCAAATGGTCAGTCCACCTCTGGTAGTAAGTGTATAGTCATAGGAAATCCAGTTTATTCTTTTATTTAATAAATAATACTAACACCCTGAGCAGCCCACTTTCCCTTATGGTTTCTGTTTTATGCACTGTATTTTTACATCCACTGATGAGACCATCTACCAGGAGCAGTTCCTTATCCACCATTCACACATCTCCATTGGGAACCATCAGAAGGGGACAGTTAGACTGCTCCCTAGTCTTAAAGGATAAGTGTACTTTTAAAATAAAAATTTAATAAATGCAAATCTTTTTACAAAAAAAAAATTTGCATTTTATTATTATTATTTTTTTTAATTGGGAGCCTGTAAAGCATTGCACTCATGATAACCAGAATGTGGGTGCTATGCAGGGCTCTTGCAGACAGTATGTAAGCTGTCTGCCTGTACTTCATACGAGCAGTCAATTACAACGGTCAACAGCGTCGTGGTAGTTCATTGAGAACTACACGCCAACAGCTGCAAAGGCTGCTGGTAGTTGTAGTTTCCAATTCACAGAATACTGTGAATGAATGACACGGGCAGAGCATTTTTGAATTGTGGCAGCAGACATGGAAAGAAGATCCCCAGTCTGCTATCACAGAGGAGATTGGGCGGCATGGGGGCATCTGCAGCACTAACATGTTATGTGTTACGCCCTGAATACGGGTGTAACGTGTTAGAAAATGTGAACTTATCTTTTAAAGAGGAACTTCACCCAAGTGTGCGGACATTAATTAAGAAATAGATACCTACCAACCCAAGAAGTCCATTGTTGTCTTCCCTGAGGGGATTCCTCTCAGGGCTTTAGATCTTCCATGCTGCCATCTTGGCTTCAGGAGCTGGCTGTCACTTCCTGATGGATCACAGCTGGCTCCCAACTGTCCATGGGTGAGATCGAAGGGCACAGGTTACCTGGTCTTGCAGGATCTTGGAATGTAAGATGGGTGGGTGGGGTGATCAATGCAATGACATCCTACCTATGCAAGAATTGAGGAAGTGGGAGCAGAGACCACCAAGAAAAAGTACTCATCCCCCACCCCCTCCCCCATAAAAAAAAGAGGGTCATTTTCTTGTGAAGGCTGGCTTTAAGAGTCCCAAATAATGTAATAAAAAGCTGTTTATTGCAATTTAGCAAATGTATGAGAGGCTGGGTTTATGTGTTGGCATAAGCACCTCCCTACTTTACATGCTAGAGCTACCACTGTGCAATATTCTGTATGCATTAGCAACCTCACCGAGGCACACTGTACTGCAAGTCATTGGAGAAGGTTTGATTTCTACATTCACTGGAGTCCCAGCCACAAAATTTGCTATAGGGATATGACTGACTGTCAGTGCCCTGACCATTAGAATTCATATTGTAGAAAAGGCCATGTACAACTGTCACTATTCCTCCAGCATAAGCTAAGCATCTGGTCCTTCAGCTTCTGGACAAACTTCAGAGAAATGTGGAAATGTGCCGATCACAGGATTCCTGACATGAGATATACCCAGGCCAGAGTCTTTGGCTTGCAACCGAAGAGTGATACTTTGATAAACACATCGAGGCAGACATCCTCAGCAATATACTCACATATAGTGGACTGCAGAAAAAGAGAACATGTATCTTTTGGTTTCTGTTTCTTAGAGAGTAGTAAAAAGGAAATACCACAGTAAAAAATCCTGTCATTGACTACCAAACCCCACTCCAAGTGTTTAGAAATATTTTGTTATGTGACACACCAAGATAGATATGAATGATATAATAAAAAAAAAACTCTGTTGCTCAATAACCAAAAAAAAACCTCAAGCTGTTAAAATCGTGGCCAAGGGTGCAATAATTCAGAATTCTTCACTGCCAGCACTGATATATTTATACGCCTACCATGTAGAGCAAATATATTCAGAATTTGTGAATTGTACACAAGCTGAAGGTTGACAAAATGTAGAATGTAAAGTCCATAGCAAGCCCACGTAAACGTAAATATCAAGTATAATGCAAATAATCCTCCCAGTAAATGGTATTTTCAAACTGGCACCTCATCAGGGGCGGACTGACAACTCATAGGGCCCCCGGGCAATAGGGGATCATGGGGCCCCTGTGTCATCGCCCACACCCAAAAAAGCCTATGAAAAAGCCAATGAAAGGTACCAGGGGCATCTCATGGGGCCCCCTACTGACCCCAGGCCCTCGGGCAGTGCCCGAGTGCTTGAATGGTCAGTCTGCCCCTGCACCTCACCATCCACCATATCTCTGTGATAATGAAGAAATGATGGCTACAAAGGACTTTCTAAAATTACAAAGTGGTATAAATCCGGCTCAATATACCAAACTTCATACAACAGACCTGAAGAGAGCATAGTCCATAGGTCTAGTGAGCTAGGCAGAACACCACCAATACGTGGAGACTGGCTCTGAACTAGAGCCACTTGTGGATGCAAGGTAATATGTAAGTATACAGGTGTATACTTAATGCGATCTCTGGGACATTTCGTATTGCGAAAAATTCTTAAAATTAAATGCAGTTTCCCATAGGAATGCATTGAAAACCAAATAATCCATTCCGGAGGTCATAAAAAAGTAAAAAAAAAGTCTATCTGTTCAAAACTCTTTATAAAGTGCACTTTAAAGGCATAAATACTGTACAGGGACATAATTAAAAAAAAATCGTAAATGCATTGAAAACCAATAAATCAGTTCGTATTGTGAAAAAAAATTTGTAAACTGAGGCATTATATTCAATGGATTTTCATTCGTAAACCGAAAATTACGTTAACCGAGGTGTTCATAAACTGAGGTACGCCTGTACTTCGATATTTGTATAAACCCAGTCTGAATCAAATAGAATAGAAATCCACACTTGGATTCGTACAATATAATAAAGGATGCTCTCAAGTGCAGGTAACAACATGGCGTGTGAGTCCATCAAATATATGTGGGTAAATGTATTGTGGTGTATATTTAAAGCATAGGCAGAGATACGTCCATAGCAGGGGCGGACTGACCATTCGAGCACTCGGGCACTGCCCGTGGGCCCAGGGTCAGTAAGGGGCCCCATGAGATGCCCCTAGTACCTTTTCATAGGCTTTTTTGGGTGTGGTTTGAGTGTGGGTGAGGACACAGGGGCCCCATGATCCCCTATTGCCCGGGGGCCCCATGAATTCTCAGTCCTCCCCTGATCCATAGTATACTTATCAGTCCATCACATGCGAAGTGGTGCCCAGAGGGCCATCAGTGTAGTCAAGTGTCAGATCGGCCTCATTGGTGTTGCTGGTATAGACCAGCTGCTTTAGAGGTTCTTAGACAGTAGCTTTAGAATGGAAATTAAGTCCATGTACTGCCATCCAGTAAAGGCTGTAATCATTATTCACTTAGAACCTTCACTTCTTTTACTCATTAACTAATTAATTTATAAAGTTCTCCTGCTGCTGATGCTAAAGTAGCCCATTCAGGGGTCGAATTCCAAACAAGTTTTCAATCAAAAACATTGTTCGTTCTGTAATCTGATGGTGCCAACAATGATTTTGAAAATCGGTTGTTTTTCATGAATTTTCCAACATGCCCGAGAATTGAAATGGGGAGGAACCATGAAAATCAGCCCCACTAACGGAGCAAAAATTGGTTGATTATTCTTAGAACCGATTTTTGAACGATCGCTCGGAAATCGACCCATGCATGACCGGCCTAAAAGTGGCTTCTGAGGTGGGACTACAGCAACCTGTATTGGGAAATGTCCTGTTAGACCCTGGAGTTTAACAGAATGAAGGGTGCAGGGGAACTATGTCATCTTGATTTTAACACCCGTACATCTAGACAGAAAGATGTACTTTCCTTGTATAATTATTTACTACACATTTGTTCCATCATCTGTAGAAGTCAATTAGTTTCATATTCTAGATATAAATACAAAGTAGCATTCTAAACCACATTAGGACTAATAAAATAGAAAATATTCCGTGTAAAAGATACCTACCTGTCATCCATTTCAATACACAATGTCAGCAGCCACATGCCTCATGCACGCTGGATTTCTCCATGATGTTACTACTTTCTACTGAATTTACAAGCTGCTCATTCCATCAACTTCCAACACCACTTGCTTTCTATAGCATGTACTCCAACATCAACTTTCTCCGAATAATAGTGGCTTATGCTGTGGGCATTGTGATCTATGGCAAGATGGAAGCATGAGGCCTGCACTTGCTTCACTGCAAGAAATTGTAGATAATTTGTGGAAGCTGGAATCTGGTTCCAAAAAGCTGTGTTTTGTAGTTCACAAGGTGCTTTGTAGTTCACAGCTGGTCAAGTTGACAGTACTGTATGGTTTTTCGGTTCAATACACCAGAAATTACAAGGACGCTGGATTCCTGGCAAGATCAACAGGTATTTTTCTGCACGTGTAGCATATGCACGTGGCTTGATGGTATTATACACTTTCAACTGTTTTGGTTGTCCTAAGTATTAGTGTAGTTAAAGTCCCTGTGCTGTTTGTTTGCTATACTTTGTAATGATGGGCTCGCATGTTGTGGCTGCAGTTTGTAGTGTCATGGCTGATCGATTTCTCCTATATCTATATGTTGCTATGGCTAGTCTCCCCTAATCACCAAAGGGACAGAATAAATTCCTGTTTTGGGTCTCGCAGCATCCAATGCCTGCGTTGCCATCCGCTCTGTGTCACATCAAAAATCTGGGAGTTCTAATGTAATAAACATCTTTCAGTTGCACGAGTGAGCTCTCTGTGTGTCTGTTTACTGTTCTGCCTGCTTGTGTCTGTCTTAGATCTAAGTACTGTGTAGCTCCCATCTACACCTTCACTAGACTGAGAGACCCAGGGACTGTGGGATTTGTAGTTTTTTCACAGGAAATGTCAGTTACACACAACAGATAGTGGTCATGCAGTAACCTGTGCAGTGCCATGCCAAATATATATATGTACAGGTATACCTCTGTTTACGAATGCCTCAGTTAACGTAATTTTCGGTTTACGAATGAAAATTATGCCTCGGTTTATGATTTTTTTTCTAAATGCAAAGTAAGCTTCCCCAGGATGCATTGCGCCTGGGAGGTTTATAGCGCTGGCCCTGTGCCTTTTAGGCTAGGTTCACATATGTGCACATCTGTGCGGGTGGTGCCGCTGCGAATCCTCACAAAAATGCATGCAGCTGCACCACCCACACAGAAGAATGCGGACCCATGGGCGGGTGCCATTAATTCTAATGGCACGCCGCCCGCACTGGAAATCACAACCATACTGGGAACCGAGGTTCCCGTGCAGGCTGCGGTTTCCAAAGAAGACTTCTTCCCTGTGTGTGCCGGGGCACGGGAGTCCAATCAAATGCTAACATCGACGTACAAAGCTGCTCATAATACTGCACCAAACTACATCACCGATCTGGTATCCAAATACCACCCAAAACGTACTCTCCACTCCTCACAAGACCTCCTACTCTCTAGTTCCCTGGTCTCCTCCTCCCATGCCCATCTCCAGGACTTCTCCAGGGCTTCCCCCATCTTCTGGAACTCCCTACCTCAATCCATCAGACTATCACCTACTCTCCTCACCTTTTAGGTGCACTCTTCAGGGAAGCCTACCCCGCCCTCAGCTAATTACCAATCTCCTCTACTCTTCCCACCACTCCATCCCCCACAGCTATTTCCTCCTGTACCACTCTCCCCTCCCTCCTAGATTGTAAGCTCCAAGGAGCAGGGCCCTTGTGTATTGAATTGTATTCTTACTGTACTGTCTCGTGTACTGTCTCCCATTATAATGTACAGCACCGAGCAAACTGTTGGCGCTTTATAAATACTCTATAATAATAATGAATGGGCTCTCATGCCCACGCAAAACGCGGACTGCAGGAACACATATATTTGAAATAAGGCCTAAAGTGCACTTTATAAAGAGTTTTGAACAGATAAGACTTTTTTTTAATTTCTTCTGACCTCCAGAATGGATTAATTGGTTTTCAATGCATTTACGAATCCTTTTTCAATCATGTCCCTGTACAGTATTTATGCCTTTAAAGTGCATGTTATAAAGAGTTTGGAACAGATAAAAAGCTTTTTGTTTTTGTTTTTTTTTACTTTTTTCTGACCTCTGGAACGGATTAATTGGTTTTCAATGCATTCCTATGGGAAACCGCATTTCGGTTTACAAATTTTCGCAATACGAAATGTCTCAGAGAATGCATTCAATTCGTAAACCGAGGTACGCTTATATTCATGTTTCTAGAGAAACAGTTGCCACAGGAATACAAAGATTTATTCTACTATAAACTGTGTGTGTAGGCCAACAAATTACACCGTGGAAGCAGATGATCAAGTGAAAAACATAAGGATTAGGTAGGGAGGTTTATACTGCCTTTAAAAAAGATACAACCACTACATCTAAGGAATGAAAAGTTGCAATATACAGTCTTACATTTTTATGTTCTTGGGTTTATATAATTTTCCAGCAGCCCATGTTGTCTCTCCTTGCTCCATTGCATTCTGTGATTCCTTTCATTAACCCTTAAATGACAACCGTGTTCTGTGATGGAGCAGTTTTCAGTGATCACTGCACACGGTGCTTCTCCAGGGTCACTGGTAGGTATTTATCTTGAAGCATGTACTTTACTTTCTCTGCTTCCTGTATCACCAGTCACATTTGAACCCCCAAGGCAAGTATAATTCTGCTTGGTGGCCATGAGATAATTACTTTTTTATATTAGGCTTTTTGTATAAAAGTGACAAAGTGTTTTTAATGCACGAGCTTTGAAAATAGACCTTCTGTCTCACAAATGGGAGTTCTCAGATCACCAGAATACCAACAAAACAGAGTAGGGAGGACTGGTGCACTTTAGTGGATCAAAAAATGAATTCCTAAACAGGTGGATAGAGTTCTTCTGTGTATCTCATTATACTCTTTTGCAATCATCTACTTTTCATTCAAGACAAATTCACTGTCAAGGACTTCCTTCCGCTCTTCTCTGTGGATTCCTGTGCGTAATCTAGATAATCTCCTAGTTTGAGTAAATATTGTGAGCTCACGTATGATGAATGAAACACGCAAGAATGATGGTAGCACATGGAGACCAGCAGTCTTCCCGGAGACATGGCAAAGAAGCACAGCAGAACTTTCACTTCTAAATATAAACAAGATAAAGCTCCGTGCCAGGAAATGACCACAAATTGAAGATGCCAAAAGCCACAAGTCCTCTATAAAATGTACGGAGGAACCTTGCCAGTGAGTCAGGAACAAGCAGAAGCTCTGCAACTGTCTTTCTTCCTGGACCTTATCAGAAATAATTTTTAAGATGGGCTAATGTGACTTGTTAAACTTTGCACTCGGTTTAATAATTTCTATATACTGTATGCCCCAATTGTGCAATTGCATAAACTTCCAGAGATTAGCACGGAATAACACTTTTCAGACTGATCCTAATAATAGTCTGTCTTACATGCACCTATTTCCTAATGTATGCATCTCAAACCTTTATCGTAGACTGAAAGTCCAGCTAAATCTTTTTTTTTTTTTTCATCATTTTTGGTTAAGGTGAGTAAGAATTGGAACCCTTTTGGGTTGTAACTGTTGTCTGGGCCTCAGAGAGCTTTTTTTGTCACAATAATAATTTTGCTGTAACCGGTAGTATCTGGGTAGCTCAGCTGTATTATAAAGGAAAGCGCTCAACACAACTGCTCGTTTTTGTAGTTTTTATTCCAGCAATTGAAAAATTCAGTATGACAACTGTACCGAAAATATGAGTTCAATTTAAAAGTCTTTAGTGCATGCAATAAGTTCATTGAGTAAAGTATACCTTCCTGAAGCACTGAAGGATAGTAATTTCCTTACCAATGGAACCATTTTATTCAATGGACAGGTCTTCTGACTTACAACCTTCATACAAAACTTCCCAAAGGGCATCCAACACATTGGCATCCAGGATCTACTGGACTACAACCCCATTCCATCTATAAGGGCTAATCTGTTCCAGAGTCTACCTGTCTTTTTCTGTACAGGTTCTTGTCCAGATCAACAGTGCCCGTCTGTCCCTACCAAACAGGTTCCTTTCCCTAACCATGCTTCCTACTTTGTGGCCCCTATATAATGCAGATCGTGCAATTAATAGCACGTAATGGCCACCATGGGAAAGGGGGGTTAGGAAATACTATTACTCGGTATTACTTTCACGTATCGTAGATTGGACACATAACGCAGAAGGGAAATGTTCGGTAAATATGGAAGGTGTTTTAGGTAAGGCACAATCAGAGAAGATTATTTGGGTACCACATACGTTTCGTAATTTAGTTGCAAATACCAGCACGTTGACATGTAAGGTACCAAGAATGTGGGAGGCCTTGCATAAGAAAATTAACTGTAAATATAACTCAATATTGATTCCTCGGGTGGGTACGGAGTATTTTCCACCAGGGAAAGACAATATCTCGGGGAAGTGGATCAAAGTTAGAAATGCACATTTGAAGGATATAGTTGATCAGGGGAACTTGTACACTTTTCAAGATTTAAAGGGAAAAAAAGATTTATTTTTCACATTAGATGAATGGTGGTACTACCAGCTAGGACATTTTGTTGCAGCACTCCCAAAACTACTGAGCATGCTAGAGGATATGTATCCATTAGAAAAGATCCTTACCAGGGGCGTACTGACAACTCATGGGGCCCCCGGGCAATAGGGGATCATGGGGCCCCTGAGTCCTCGCCCAAACTCAAACCACACCCAAAAAAGCCTATGAAAGGTACCAGGGACATCTCATGGGGCCCCCTACTGCCCGAGGGCCCGGGGTCAGTGCCCGAGTTCCCCAATGGTCAGTCCGCCCCTGATCCTTACTGATCTGGAGGGTTCTGATCCTCCTCCGTCTTTAGAGAATTAGGAAAAGGAGCTGGGAACAAAATTGAACGGGCAACAAAAAAAATAAGATGTTTAAATTAACATACGAGTTGATGAATATGAATGCAGTTGGTGTGATATACCATCTTGCTATGTAATTCATTTCAAGTGTGGCGCACAAACAATGATTAGATGTCTCACCACCATATTGCGGGAATGAGGGAACAAGGAAAAAGAGGGGAAAAAAATGGACACCAAAATTTTGCAAGGGCTCTGTGTCATAACAAAAAAAAAAGACAGACTCTACCAAGATGGCTTACAGAGCCCAATACAGAGGACACAATAGTCCCATGCTGGGCTCGTTCTAGTGCCAGTAGCAAGCAGCGTTCTAATGACCGCTCTGTTTACTACAAGGAGACACGGGGTAAGTGACTTGGTGACCATAGGATCAATCATTTTAGTTACGTTTCGAGATTTTGCTGTCCTTTGTTTCTCTTGAAACTGCTGTTGCTGTAGCAATAAGGAAGAAAAAACCTCTCAACTGGAGGATTGCGCTAGAAATCTGTCAAGGGTTCTAATCCTTCCCCACTGTGTGTAAAATTTGTTTGAACATACACTTTTAAGAGGTTTAAAATGAAGTTCCCCTTGGCTTACTGACAACAATGCTAAGGAATATCATTTTTGCCCATTTTGCAACGTTCATTGGCTAATATCATGCAGTTCATCACTTTATTTTTCCCTTTTGTATTGTTTAGTTTCTACTCATTACAGGGCTTCATACATGCTGAGGAGTCTGGTCTTTGATAGTGGTGATAGCTGCAGCTTGGTGGTGCGTGGCTTCAAAGTATATTTACAAATGTGTGCAGCTAGAATTTATTATGCTTTTCTTTAGAAGAGGGTTTTAAATCAAGTTTCCTTGCTCTCCTACTGTGTATTTTTATTGCCAGAAAACCTTCATCCTTAATAAGTTCTCATTTCCCCCCCCCCCCCAATGTCCCCCTGAGTCCTACTAAGCTGAATATTCTGAAACAGTCGCTTCTGCCAAAAAACGTTTGCATTTAATTTTGTAATACGCACTTCAAGGTCTATAAACATGATCTGAGACTGTGGCCAAGGCTGGAACCATATCTGCCAACGTTTTAAAATAATTTACTGGGATGCTTTCTTGCTGAGGAGGTGCAGCACTGTCTTCAAGGAGCACATTGCGTATCAAGTCATGGCATGTAAAATCGAGCTATATATACTATGTTTTAAATTCAGAACTCTGCATGTGCCTACCAGGGGCAGACTGACCATTTGGAAACTCGGGCACTGCCTGAGGGCCCGGGGACAGTATGGGCCCCATGAGATGCCCCTGGTACCTTTTTTCATAGGCTTTTTTGAGTTTTGGCAAGGACACAGGGGCCCCATGATCCC
Organism: Staurois parvus; assembly: GCF_062004578.1. Classification (NCBI taxonomy): domain Eukaryota; kingdom Metazoa; phylum Chordata; class Amphibia; order Anura; family Ranidae; genus Staurois; species Staurois parvus. The sequence goes on from NW_028317947.1 coordinate 21,529,621, forward strand.
CTATTGCCCGGGGGCCCCATGAGTTGTCAATCCCCCCCCTGGCTCCTACGTATTGTTATTGTAGCTAAAGGTACCCAGAAACATTGCAAGAGTTCTAAAATCATAAAGCACACTCAAGTATTCAGTTCTCCCTTTAAACAAAGCCTCATTAGATCTACATTTAGCAGGCTTCTAGCAAGGATGGTAGCCACTTATTATTATTATTATTATTATTATTATACAGGATTTATATAGCGCCAACAGTTTGCTCAGCGCTTTACAATATAAAGGGAGACAATACAGTTCAATACAAGAGGGTTAGGAGGGCCTGATCCTTGGAGCTTACAATCTAAGTCATGATCCTATGAAACCTCCTCTCTGAGAACTTTACAGAAAGCTGGTCAGAACCAAGGAGCATTTTTCATAGTTTTAATTCAGGGCAAGGTACCTAGATAAGACTTTTGTCAGGGTGTAAATAAGCGTCATTGGTAGGTAGGCTGTCCTCTGCAGTACATTTGTTTTCTGGCTCAGGAACCCAGTGTTGCCCCATCACCCCTAGCACTGATTGAGTGTTCTTCCTGCAGCTTGCGAACAAGTCCCTCTGTGTTTAAGTGCATTATTTTATTTATTTATTTCAGGTACTTATATAGTGCCGTCAATTTATGCTTTACATATATATTGTACATTTACATCAGTCCCTAACCCTCAAGGGGTGTACAATCTAAGGTCCCTAACTCACATTCATACATACACATACTAGGGCCAATTTAGACAGGATCCAGTTAACCTAACAGAAAGTCTTTGGAGTGTGGGAGGAAAACAGAACACCCGGAGGAAACTCATGCAAGCACAGGGAGAACATGCAAACTCCAGTCAGGTGGTGACGTGGGTGACGAACCAGCAACCCTAGTACTGCCAGGTGGAAATGCTAACCATTTAGCCACTGTGCTGCCCATCAGTGCATTACCATGCGTGCTTTAACATGCTTTGCAGTAAGGCAGTTCAGGATTTAATGAGCTTATAACATTTTTTTTTTTTATTACAGAACACTACAATGTACAGATGGTTAACATCTGTGCACTGTGTTGAGATCCAACACACATGCAATGTTGTGTGCTGGGATGCCATTCAAAATCAATGGCCTTGCAACACACCTCAATTATGCCCATTATTATGCATAGCAGTAACACCCAGTAAAATGTGTAATATGTAATGACGGATGAATTACCCAACCAATTTCCAGTCAAAACTGAAATATATTTGGGTGGACTTTAAAACATCCTTATGTCATTCCTTTCCTCATTACACATCCTTCTTTGCCTCTTTGCCTAATAAAAGTAAGTTATGCAACTGATATGAGGATCACTGTGCTGAGTGTAGTTGCAGTCAGTGGTGTAAAAATCAGGGCCGTGGATAAGGGGGTACCACCAGTCCTCCTGTATGGGGCCCAGGCCAGCAGGGGGGGCCCAAGCAGATGGGTAAATCAGATGTGCGTAGGGAGGGTGATCGGCACCGTAGGAGTACAATTACTGGAACCGATCCCCTGTATGGGTGTCTATTCAGCAGCTGAAGACTGGCTTCTTCACCTCCTCTCCCTCCCACTGGTGTTCAGCTGCTGCAGAACCACACAGGAAACAGATTTCAGTAATTACCCCTCTGTTGTGCCCATCATCCTCCCTGTGCCCGCCGCCCCCCACAGTGCTCCTGGGTTCCATCCTCTCCTTCCCACTAGTAACTGCAAGCACACAATAGGATCCTTCAGGATGATGAGCACAATAAGTGATCGGTGCCAATTACTCACTGTGTTCATTCATAACTGAAGCATAGTAAACTGTGTTTCTTCTGGGGGGAAGGGCCCTGTGAGGTTTGCTGTATGGGGCCCCGTGGTTTCTAACAGCAGCCCTGGTAACAATAGCCATAGTAGCCCACGCAGCTGCTATAGGGTCTAGGGTAGGAGGGAACTCTATTCGGTAGGATGTTCGCGAAATTGAAACTGTTAAATTTCCAGTATAAAAGGGCTAAAGTCAGACCCTAGGATCTTCAGTAATCCCCTTTCTGTGCAGTGAGAAGCATATGCTTAGCTGGGTTAGTAGTGTACATTTACTGCCCTCTGATCTTCAGCTACAGAATAAAAAAAGAATAATAAAAATTAAAATAACTCCTGCAATGAAGTCAAAAATCACTGAATTTTTCAGTGGGTTGTTATAAGACAGCTGATATTATGATGATTATTATTGCAACATATTATTCTTGTTTTACTGCTACTACAACTATACCTTTTATCCACAACACTGGTATACAAGACCAAACTAAAATGGTTTGCCAAAGTGTGAAATCTCTTTGCAGCTCATTGGTCCATTTTCTATGGATGATAGGTGACCATGTGTTATGCTTGACTAGCACCATACCCATCCATCGGCTGATGCTGGTGCATTGTAGCAGTACATAAATCTTTGCATATGGGCAAGTCTTCCATAATGTACAGCGCTGAGCAAACTACTGGCGCTATATAAATCCTGTATAATAATAATAATTACCCATTTATCTTGGTGAAACAATTTCCCCATCTATGACCATCTTTAATCAATGTTTGATCTTCCTTTTCCTTGCCTTTTTAATCATTTATTTCCTTTACCTTTTCTGCTTCTCTCCAATTTTTGGGAAAATATTATTCTTTGTCTCGATAATGGAAAAACATCAATAAAAATAATGTATACCAGTTTTCTTTACAAAAATGTGACAGAATATAGAAATAAATAATAAAATGTTCTGGGCACGACAGCTATATTATGTTGAAAAATATGTTTTGTTTTGTTCTTTATTTCGAACAAAAAAACAGTTTATATTGTAGAAAGGACAATTATGCACTGGAGAGGTGGTAAAGCAAAGCAATGTAGTTACCAAACATTTATATGGAAATATGTACTGAACAAATCCACAAATGGAAACAAGCTTTAAGCATGAATGAAATACCATCCTTTATCTACTTTGCCCAGAGGATTTACCCCGATGCAGGGGCGGACTGACAACTCATGGGGCCCCTGGGCAATAGGGGATCATGGGGCCCGTGTGTCCTTGCCCAAACTCAAAAAATCCTATGAAAAAGGTACCAGGGGCATCTCATGAAGCCCCCTATTGACTCCGGGCCCTCGGGCAATGCCCGAGTTTCCTAATGGTCAGTCCGCCCCTGCCCCGATGCCTGACCAGGCCATTATTTGAAATATGGCGCTGCGTTTCTTTAACTGACAATTGCACAGTCATGCAACACTGCACCCAAATTAAATTTACATCCTTTTCCCCCACAAATAGAGCTTTCTTTCAGTGGTATTTGCTCACCTGTATTTTTTTGTTTATAGCGCAAAAAATGAAAACAAAGGCCAACAATTTTGAGAAAAAAACAATATTTTGACTTTTTGCTATTAAACATGTTCAGTAAAACATTTTTAAAAATCCAAATTTCGTCATAAATTTAGGCCAAAATGTATTCTGCTACGTCTTTGCTAAAATAAATCCCAATATATGTAAATTAATTGGTTTACGTGAAAGTTATAGCATTTATAAATGGCGGTATATATACTGGATTTTTTTCTTTTACTAGTTATGGCGGCGATCAGCGATTTAGAGGGACTGCGGCTGGCATTCTGACACTGGGAGGAAGTGACTTGGTGTCACTGAAATCCCCAGTGACACCAATACAGTGATCACTGCTAATAAAAATCACTGACACTGTACTAATGGCACTGGGCAGGAAGGGGTTAACATGTGGGGCAATCAAAGGGTTAACTGTGTGCTGTTTTACTATGAGGCTGTGTGCTGTGTAAGAATACTGCTTTGTATGGCTCTGCTTATGCAAAAAAAATAAAATAAAAAAAAATATATAATCACTATCTTGCCAAAAGTATTGGTCAGTCTGCCTTTACACGCACATGAACCTTAATGGCATCCCAGTCTTAGTCCGTAGGGTTCAATATTGAGTTGGCCCCGCCCTTTGCAGCTATAACAGATTCAACTCTTCTGGGAAGGCTGTCCACAAGGTTTAGGAGGGTGTCTATGGGAAGGTTGGACCATTCTTCCAGAAGCACATTTGTGAGGTCAGGCACTGATGTCGGGCAAGTAGGCCTGGCTCGCAGTCTCCGCTCTAATTCATCCCAAAGGTGTTCTATGGGGTTGAGGTCAGGACTCTGTGCAGGGCAGTCAAGTTCCTCCACCCCAAACTCACTCATCCATGTCTTTTTGGACCTTACTTTGTGCACTGGTGTGCAGTCATGTTGGAACAGGAAGGGGCCATCCCCAAACTGTTCCCACAAAGTTGGGAGCATGAAATTGTCCAAAATGTCTTGGTATGCTGACTCCTTAAGAGTTCCCTTCACTGGAACTAGGGGGCCAAGCCCAACCCCTGAAAAACAACTCCACACCATAATCCCCCCTCCACCAAACTTTACACTTGGCCCAATGCAGTCAGGCAAGTACCGTTCTCCTGGCAACCGCCAAACCCAGACACGTCCATCGGATTTCCAGACAGAGAAGTGTGATTGGTCACTCCAGAGAACACATCTTCACTGCTCTAGAGTCCAGTGGCAGGGGTGCTTTACACCACTGCATCCGATGCTTTGCATTGCACTTGGTGATGTAAGGCTTGGATGCAGCTGCTCGGCCATGGAAACCCATTCCATGAAGCTCTCTACACACTGTTGTTGGGCTCATCTGAAGGCCACATAAAGTTTGAAGGTCTTTAGCTATTGACTCTGCAGACAGTTGGTGACTTCTGTGCGCTTCAACATGCGCTGACCCCACTCTGTCATTTTACGTGGCCTAACACTTTGTGGCTGAGTTGCTGTTGTTCCCAGTTGCTTCCACTTTGTTATAATCCCACTAACAGCTGAGCGTGGAATATTTAGTAGCCAGGAAATGTCACGGATGGACTTATTGCACAGGTGGCAACCTATCACGGGACCACGCTTGGAGTCACTGAGCTCCTGAGAGCGACCCATTCTTTCACAAATGTTTGTAGAAGCAGTCTGCATGCCTAGGTGATGATTTTATACACCGGTGGCCATGGAGGTGATTGGAACACCTGAATCACATGATTTGGAGGGCTGGCCCAATATTTTTGGCAGCATAGTGTGTTTATTTAAAATATGTATCTCCAACAGTCTCCCAAGTGCATCATTGCACCAGATTTAGGGTCTGTTTGAACATGCATTGCACTCTGATGAGCATTCCTTACCACCTATTTTAACCCCTAAAATCCTTCGGCACAACTATATGCATTACATTATGCGGTTGTAGAGCAGTTGCAGAAGGAAAAAATAAGGGTCTTGGAAGAGAGGAATAAGAGAGGAATATAGGAGAGGGAATTATGAATATATTTTATGAAGACGAACACTATTGGACTGCAACATCGGCTTCTGGTATATCCACAAATCCCCTTCAAAGTCGTGTACGCTCACATTTCAGTGTACTTCCTTCATATGTCACCTGTAATAATACAGAAAAAAACATTCATTTAATTTTTACCTTTAGAATTGTTGACATATTTTAATATTTTCTTATTGCTTTCCTGTTCGTTTATCCAGAGAACGTTAGAACATTCACTGTGCAAAATCTTGTTTTTTCTTCTTAGAGAATTACCTTCACATGGTATAGTCTGCCAGAGGCATGGGTTACTCCAATTTAGCTGTGCACCCCCTTATTGTCTTCATCCAAGATATATGAATACTACCACCTTACTTTTGGTACATAGTTAGTCTGGCTGAAAAAAAGACAAAAGTCCATCCAGTTCAACAACAAAAAAAAGTTATAATCCTATACCCACCATTGATTCAGAGGCAGGGGCGGACTGACAACTCATGGGGCCCCTGTGTCCTTGCCCAAACTCAAAAAAGCCTGAAAAAGGCACCAAGGGCATCTCATGGGGCCCCTACTGACCCCGGGCCCTCTGGCAGTGCCTGAGTTTCCATATGGTCAGTCCGTCCCTGTTCAGAGGAAGGCAAAAAAAACCAGCAAAGCATGATCCAATTTGCTCCTACAGGGAAAAAAATTCCTTCCTGATCCTCCGAGAGGCAATCGGATATTCCCTGGATCAACTTTACCTATAAATGTTAGTATCCAGTTATATTCTGTGTATCTAGGAAACAATCCAGGACTTTTTTTAAAGCAATCCACTGAGCTGGCCAGAACCAACTCTTGAGGGAATCTATTCCACATTTTCACAGCTCTTACTGTGAAGAAACCTTTTCGTGTCTGGAGATTAAATCTCTTTTCCTCGTACATTCCTCGTAAGATTTGTATAAGATATATCGCACAAAACTCACTGCATTGTGCTGTGGTGCCATACGTTTTGAATGGTGCCCCATCACCACCTACCAGAAACGCCTTTCGGTGTCACTTGTGGTACGCTACTTTGAAAAAAAATACTGCATTTAAATTGTCTAATGAATATTTACAACACTGAGTAGCTCTCTTTCACATTCAACTTCTTTGTTCCAGGAGATGCCCCCTTATACAACTCCTCTGATACCACCATTTGCCCCTCCTCCATTATTTTCTCCTAATCCCTGCGACTCTTAGTTTCTAACTTTTCTTTCTTTGGCCTTACTTCAACCTCCCCCACCACCTACTACCTATAAAACTACTGAAAAAAATTGGTGACCACAGGGGCAGACTGACAACTCATGGTGCCCCCGGGCAATAAGGGATCATGGGGCCCCTGTGTCCTTGCCCAAACTCAAAAAAGCCTATGAAAAAGGTACCAGGGGCATCTGATGGGACCCCCTACTGACCCCGGGCCCTCGGGCAGTGCCCGAGTTTCCAAATGGTCAGTCTGCCCCTGGGTGACCATCTTATTTACGTGACTGATGAAATGCCTTTCGAGGTATGTGGAAATGACAATTGTTGCTGCTTGTTAGAGGTTGTAATCCTTGACAATTTATGTTTCTTGGCTTGATTCCGACTATGTGTATCTATCTTGGTGATCAGATGCAGTCTATCTTGTCATTATGTCAAATCTTATTGTAAACCTATAAATAAAAACATTTTAAAAAGTGCAAGTGTGTTAATGGGTTTTGCTGTGTGTCAGCAGCCCATTCAAAATCAAGGTTAAAGTACAACATAATGCAGGACAAATGTGTAAATTAGATCCCAATTTGACACTAAATCCCTCTACAAGCACCTGGTTCAAGCACAGAACATGGCCTAGTCCTGACCTCTAGTGGTTGTGACAGAAGATGCACAGAATGCTACACTTGGTGTATTTCTGGGTTTATACCCTAAATAAAGAAATAATACACTGCTCAAAAAAATGAAAGGAACACTTTTTAATCAGAGTCTAGCATCAAGTCAATGAAACTCCTGGGATATTGATCTGGTCAGTTAAGTAGCAGAGGGGATTGTTAATCAGTTTCAGCTGCTTTGGTGTTTTTGAAATTAACAACAGGTGTATTAGATGGGCAACAATGAGACAACCCCCAAAACAGGAATGGGTTTTACAGGTGGAGGCCACTGATATTTTTCCATACTCATCTTTTCTGACTGTTTGTTTTTCTCTAATTTTGCATTTGTCTAGGGTCATTGTCACTACTGGTAGCATGAGGAGATACCTGGACCCTACAGAGGTTGCACAGGCAGCCCAGCTCCTCCAGGATGGCACATCAATACGTACCATGGCCAGAAGGTTTGTTGTGTCTTTCAGCACAGTCTCAAGAGCATGGAGGATATTCCAGGAGACAGGCAGTTACTCTAGGAGAGCTGGACAGGGACGTTGAAGGTCTTTAACTCATCAGCAGGATGGTATCTGCTCCATTGTGCAAGGAGGAACAGGAGGAGCACTGCCAGAGCCCTACAAAATGACCTCCAGCAGGCCACTGGTGTGAATGTCTCTGACCAAACAATCAGAAACATATTTCATGATGGTGGCCTGAGGGCCCAACGTCCTCTAGTGGGCCCTGTACTCACTACCCGGCACCATAGAGCTTAATTAACATTTGCCATTGAACATCAAAATTGGCAGGTCCACCACTGGCGCCCTGTGCTTTCCACAGATGAGAGCAGGTTCACCCTGAGAACATCTTACTGATGTGAAAGGGTCTGGAGAAGCCGTGGAGAACGTTATGCTGCCTGTAACATCGTTCAGCATGACTGTTGGTGGTGGGTCAGTGATGGTCTGGAGAGGCATATCCATGGAGGGACACACAGACCTCTACAGGCTAGACAATGACACCTTGACTGCCATTAGGTATCGGGATGAAATCCTTGGACCCATTGTCGTACACTGGTGCAGTGGATCCTGGGTTCCTCCTGGTACACAACAATGCCCGGCCTCATGTGGCGAGAGTATGCTGGCAGTTCCTGGAGGATGAAGGAATTGATGCCATTGAATGGCCCCCATGCTTGCCTGACCTAAATCCAATAGAACACCTCTGGGATATCATGTTTCGCTCCATCTGATGCCGCCAGGTTGCACCTTAGACTTTCCAGGAGGTCAGTGATGCCCTGGTCCAGATCTGGGAGGAAATACCCCAGGACACCATCTGTCGTCTCATTAGGCGCATGTCCAGATGTTGTCAGGTATGTATACAAGCACGTGGGGGCCATACAAACAACTGAGGACCATTTTTGAATTGCTGCAATGAAATTTCAGCAAAATGGACTAGTCTGCTGTATCATTTTTTCACTTTGATTTTTGGGGTGTCTTTGAATTCAGTCCTCTGTAAATTGATAATTTTCATTTCCACCAAATGATGGGAATGATCCTAACACATTACCCCGTCCATATCAGTATAGAGATCCAGCAGTAGATATTTCCCCATAGAGATCTGATGTGTTTTCAAAGTGTTCCTTTAATGTTTTTGAGCAGTGTAGTTATATATTGTCATGTCTCCTATGTCTCTGAATAAAGCTGAAGTTCAGTGATTTTTTTTTCCATCAGCACCAGGGACAGCACATACATGAATGAAGAGTGTCCCCTGTGCTGTTGGCATCTGCGTTCCTTGATATCTTTTCTCCGATGCCCCAGGACACCCCTACAGCCGTGATCTTTCGGTACTGTGGGGTTCATATGAGTGGTTACACCTGTCACAGAAATTTGTCAAAAGTGACGACTACGCCAACCCTTTCCACCCCTTGCTCCATTCATAGAAGCCATACTATAGTTTCCCACAATAAAATGGGCACTAATGAATGGAGGATGGGCACATAAACAAAGGGTCCATCTCCTCAATTCATAGAACACATTTTATTGTGGGAAATGATAGCACAGCTTCTATGAATGGTGCAGGGGGCAGAAAGGTGGAGTCTGCGTTTTGAAACCACTCATATTAACCCCCGCAGCACCAGGCGATGACTGTTGTGAGAGTATCCGGGGGCAGAAGAATGAAGATTTCAAGAACCACAGGAACCAACAGCACATGAGACACTCTTCATTCATATAGAAACAATCCCTGGTGCTGATTAAAAAAAAAATCATTAAGCTGAAGACTATCTTGATATCTACAGTAACATACGGCATATACTGTATGTGAAAGTCTGTCTTGCCATTTTTTTACATTTTAGAAAGAGGGGGGAGTGATTAGAACACTTGACTGGTTTTCACTGTTGTCGATGTCTGTGGGGAGAATCGCCCCTCTATTTATCGTAGTGTCCTTAGTCACCAAGAAAATATAACGGGAAATTCAAAATGTTAAGCCCCGTACACACGAAGAGAATATCAGATGAACAATCGCCCGTTTTTTCCGCCTGCTAGTCTCACATCGAAAGTGAAAAGTTTACTAAAGATACGAAAATTCTCCTACGAAAGAAACGAATTTCGAAAGTGATGTCATGTATTATACTGTCCTAATTAAAAGGTATGCACTAATAACAAACTTATACAAAGGTGTATATCCTCATCCAAAAAACATTAGTGTTTTAAATAAATAATTATAGTGTCCAAACATAAATTAGTGTCCAAAAAATATATATATATCTTCAGTGACTTGAACCAATTGTGAAAAATCCACCACCAAAGTAGATTAAATGAACTCACCAGAGCTAATGGCTGGTCAGATTATAAACCAGCAACAGCGCTTGTGCTCTGGGAGCAATGAACCCGATGTCCAAATAGATATGTCACTGAAGATATATATATATTTTTTGGACACTAATTTATGTTTGGACACTATAATTATTTATTTAAAACACTAATGTTTTTTGGATGATGATATACACCCTTGTATAAGTTTGTTATTAGCGCATACCTTTTAATTAGGATTATTGTTGCCAAAATTTATTTTGGGTGGGATATGCTGCTGACATTTTGGTGTTTTTTGTAAGTGGCGCTTTTTTCTTTTTTAATTTGGTATGTATTATATTGTATTGTATTGTATTTTCGGACGACTGCTGTACTGATTAAATAAAAATCGTACGAGAAAAATGTTCACACTTGTCCCTTCAGATATTTTACGTGATCGGCTCTCGAAAGCTGTGTACTAACGATCCAATTATCGGACGATCTGTCCTCGTACAAAAATTTTCATACGATTTTCTTATAGTGTGTACGGAGTATTAGAGTTATCACTAGAACAGGAAGAGATGGGAATATTTCTGAAGGCAGCACTTGTTCTGGTGGGAAGTGAGAATTATTGGAGGGAATGATTTCCTCCTACTTCTTGATTCATCTCTGAGACAGAAAATGAAGCCAAATATCACCCAAACCGTACTCTCTGCTCCTTGCAGGACCTCCTGCTCTCTAGCCCCCTCGTCTCCTCCTCCCTTACTCATCTCCAGGACTTCTCCAGAGCTTCCCCCATCCTCTGGAACTCTCTACCCCAATTTATCAGACTATCGCCTACTCTGCTCACTTTTAGGCGATCTCTGAAAACCTCTCTCTTCAGGGAAGCCTATCCTGCCCTCAGCTACTAATGGAATCTTCTACTCTTCCTATCAGTCCATCCCCCACAGTTATTACCTTTTGTACCACTAGCCCCTCCCTCTTAGATTGTAAGCTTCAAGGAGCTCCTATCCCTCTTGTATTGAACTGTATTGTCTCCTGTTATATTGTAAAGCGCTGAGCAAACTGTTGGCGCTATATAAATCCTGTATAATAATAATAATATAAATCCTGTATAATAATAATATAAATCCTGTATAATAATAATATAAATTCTGTATAATTAATCTACCTATAGGGAGATAGACTGCAAAATAGAATCTGAGGGGGGTGTGGATCTTCCTAACCCTAACTACCTATAGAAAACTGTTTTGGCTTTACATACACTTTAAATTCCCCATGAACCTAAATGTACAATGCAGAAGCCATGTCATCTAAACATCATAACTGACACATGGCTAGCTGTTTGGTTGGAGCTGCCCCTCAAATGAAGTGGCCCTTGATTAAAGCATGATCATCTCCTTACCTCTGTATTGTGATTAAATGAAGGCAGGTCTGGAGAACCATATTCTGAGGCCACTGAATGAGAAAATGAGGAAGTTCTTGAGGTTGGCATCAAAGTGGAAATCCATAGTCTGCTGGGAAGACAACCATTGAAAGATATTGGTGTTATCCTTGTGTATGTTGTGGTGCTGAGTACAGATATAGTGCATGTTGCAGTTAGCACAATGGTTTAGTGGTTAGCACTTCTGCCTTGCAGCACTGGGGTCCTTGGTTTTCCCAGCTAGGCAATTGTCTGCATTGAGTTTCATGTTCTTGTGTGGGATTCCACACTCCCCCACACTCTAAGCCTTGGTTCATATCTGTGCAGGTGGTGCCGCTGCGGGACCCGCGCAAATACCTGCAGCCGCACCGCCCACACAGGTAATGGGGGATCCGCACAAATACCTACAGCTGCACCACCCACACAGGGAATGGGGGACCCACACAAATACCTACAGCTGCACCACCCACACAGGGCATGGGGGACCCACACAAATACCTGCAGCCACACCACCCACACAGAGGAATGCGATACCCGCACAAATACCTGCAGCCGAACCACCCACACAGAGGAGTGCAGGACTCGCACAAATGCCTGCAGCCGCACCACCCACACAGGGAATGGGGGACCCGCACAAATACCTGAAGCTGCACCACCCACACAGAGGAATGAGGGAACCGCACAAATACCTGCAGCCGCACCACCCACACAGAGGAATGAGGGGCCCGCACAAATACCTGAAGCCGCACCACCCACACAGGGAATGGGGGACCCGCACATATACCTGCAGCCACACCACCCACACAGAGGAATGGGGGACCCGCACAAATACCTGCAGCCGCTCCACCCACACAGAGGAATGGGGGACCCGCACAAATACCTGCAGCTGCACCACCTACACAGGGAATGGGGGACCCGCACATATACCTGCAGCCGCACCACCCACACAGAGGAATGGGGGACCCGCACAAATTCCTGCAGCCCCACCACCCACACAGGGGAATGCAGGACCCTCACAAATACCTGCAGCCGCACCACCCACACAGGGGAATGAGGGGGCCGCACAAATACCTGCAGCCGCTCCACCCACACAGAGGAATGGGGGACCCGCACAAATACTTGCAGCCACACCACCCACACAGAGAAGTGCAGGACTCGCACAAATACCTGCAGCCGCACCGCCCACATAGGAGAATGGGGGACCCGCACAAATACCTTCCACCACACTACCCACACAGAGGAATGGGGGACCCGCACAAATACCTACCACCGCACCACCCACAAAGAGGAATGGGGGACCCGCAGGTGGGTGATTCGCACAGGAACTGCACCACATTGCTATTCAAATCACATGCAAATTCTATGCGGTGCGATTTGAACCATACATTTTGTATGGCTCAAATCACACCGCATCTGCACCAAAAAGGTGCAGGACCCTTTTTTGGTCTGCACTAGAATCAGATAACATGGGTATTCACACTCATGCGATCCGATTCTACACATCGCACCGTTTTGCGAAGCGATTTTGGTATGTTGTTAACTTAACATACACACTCGCAGCGATTCCAATGAACGGGGTGCAATTATAAATCTGTGCGGAATTCGCACAGAAACCACTGTGCATTCCGCACCGCATCAGTGTAAACCCGGGCTCATGCATAGAATACATGAAGGTGAAAAACCTTGAGCCTTTACAACCACTTTAAACATTATAGAACTTCATGGTACAAGTCATTATCCCAAAACGTGAATGGGCTGTAATAGCTCTCTTTGCGTATTCGGGCAAAGTATTTAATTTCAAATGCAAATTCAAATGCCCTCAATACAGTTTTTCTTTTATTACAATAATGGGAGTGATAATTTAATCATAACAGACAGGCCTTCCCACGTAGCAGTCTAAGGAAGTTACTGAAATGACTGAAATCTTAGTATCTAGAGAGCTAAAGCAGATAATAATTTACAATAAAAGCAGGACTAAATCAGCCTGGGTCCTCGGAGCAGCTGCTATAATATCTAGAAAGTCTGCTTTCCTCTATTGATGCAAGGTCTGCATTAGACATGTACGGCAAGTTTCGTTCTGAATTGAAATTCAAGTAAAGTTTTTCTTATTCGGAGATTCAGATGTACCTGAATTTCCGAGTTACATTGGTAATGAATTTCAATGAATCCAAAATACATTTTAACAAAAAAAATTTTATTCATTTGTTTCATTCAGATGTTTGAAGCAGCTGAAGGAAATGAATGATCTGAACCAGGGGCGGACTGACCATTTGGAAACTAGGGCACTGCCCGAGGGCCCGGGGTCAGTAGGGGGCCCCATGAGATGCCCCTGGTATCTTTTTCATAGGCTTTTTTGAGTTTGGGCAAGGACACAGGGGCCTCATGATCCCCTATTGCCCGAGTTGTCAGTCCGCCCCTGATCTGAACTGATTCAATAATTGCTGGATGATAAGGAGCGGCTGGTTGCCGCATTCTTAACAACCATGGCTTATCTTCTGTCATTGGGATTCCCCCTCCTTTAAAGCACCCCCCCACATGTTGAAGGCATGTGGCCTGGTACGGTTGGGGGGGGGGGTGCACTCGCTCGTCCTCCCCTTAACTGACTTGCCAGGCTGCATGCTCCAATAAGGGTCTGGTATTGATTTTGGGGGGACACCACCCCATTTTTTTTTTCCTTTTGCTGTGGGGTTCGCCTTAAAATCTGTAGCAGACAGAAGATTCATGGTTGTTAGGGACGTGGTAGCTGGATGGCTGCCTGCTCCTCAACAATCAACTATTCTTCACAATGAATTTGGATAGAATAGATATTTTTGATTCAAATTCTTCCAAAATATTCGAATCCATTGAAAACAAACAAAGGAAAGCGAAGCAAAATGAATTTCGGTACAAATGCAACTATATGAATTTAGTAACTTAACAAATCGATCCGAAACGAAATGACAATTTTTTATGTTTTGCACATGTCTAGTTTGCACTACCTGCTAACAAGTTTCTAGAATATGAATTTAGTTTTACTTTTATGCAGAGGCGTCCCTAGGGTTGGTGTCACCCGGTGCGGTAACACGTGGTGTCACCCCTCCAGAGAGGAAGAACCGCCGGTGTAGCGGTAAAATGAGTTTCCCGTGAAGATATGTATCCCCTGAAGCAACTGCGCATGTGCCGATTTCAGGCTGAAGAAGCCGATCTCTGACTTTAGCACAGAGCCAGCGATCGGCTTCTTCGGCCTGAAACCGGCACATGCGCAGTTGCTTCAGGGGATACTCATTTCACCGCTACACCAGGGTGGGGGCAGCTGTGCCGGCATCCTGCTCCTGCACCCTTTGTGATGGTGTCACCCGCTGGGGCCCGCACCCCACTAGGGACCAGGGGCGGACTGACCATTTGGAAACTCGGGCACTGCCCGAGGGCCCAGGGTCAGTAGGGGGCCCCATGAGATGCCCCTGGTACCTTTTTCATAGGCTTTTTTGAGTTTGGGCAAGGACACAGGGGCCCCATCATCCCCTATTGCCCGGGGGCCCCATGAGTTGTCCGCCCCTGCTAGGGACACCACTGCTTTTATGATTGCATCTATACTTACAATGAATTTGGATAGAATAGATATTTTTGTTTTGAATTCTTCCAAAATATTTTAATCCATTGACTGCAAACGAAGAAAAGTGAAACAAAATGAATTTCGGTACAAATGCAACTATATGAAATTAGTAACTTAACAAATCGAAACGAAACAAGACAATTTTTTTTTCTTTTGCACATATCTAGTTTGCATCTCCTAACAGTTTTTTAGAATCTGAATTCGGTTTTACTTTTATGATTACATCTATGCTTACAATATGTGCAGTATACCTGACCAAACCATCCTTGTTTTATTTGGAAGCAGAATCGAGGTCTGAAACCAAACTGGAGTAAATATATCAGATAGATATTAGATTTTATATTCAGACTTCAGGCAGACCCTATAAATATTTAACTCGAGCAAATCCACATTGCGACAGTCCTCAACATCTATCCCTCAGTGTGTTGCATGTAGTTCAGCTACTAACCTGGTCCTCACAGATTTAGACACTGCCTTGACATCCATTCTCTGGATCAAGAGAGAGATTGATCCCAGGAAAACCGACACAAAGATGCAGCAGCTGCCAATCGCACATATTAGCTGGAGTGGTGTCAGGGATAACCGGCAGCACTCGCCTCTGTAACACAAGTTCTTTGTCTGGTGACACCTGCAGAAAAGAAACACATCCATAGTATTGGTGTCATATACTGGGCAGAAGGAAACATCTGAAGCATCGTTGCCATTTTATCATTGTAGATTATTCTCCTCCTTCTGTTGATTGTGGCCCTGTTGGGTGTAGGATTAGAACTTTTTTTTTTTTTTTTAATGGTTGAACTGGATGGACTTTTGTCTTTTTTCAGCCAGAATGTAACTATGTAACTATGTTTCACTGCAGGGAAATCTTCATAAAAGTGGAACTTTACATTAAATATGAAAAAGTAAGAACAAGCAAGCCTTTGTTGCAGAAGATTTACTATATCTCTTCTGCCATAAAAAATTCTTCCCTGCCTGTTCCCAATATCCTGGCAATGTTCACCAAGCTGCACATACGCAGCAGTTACATCCTCCCAACATGGCCAATCAAGATGGCAGAAGATCCCAAACCAGAAGTCTTATCGCTGCAGGGAAGGTGAGAAAGTTCTGCTTTAACCACTTCAAGTCCGGACCAGGGGCGGACTGACAACTCATGGGGCCCCCGGGCAATAGGGGATCATGGGGCCCCTGTGTCCTTGCCCAAACTCAAAAAAGCCTATGAAAAAGGTACCAGGGGCATCTCCTGGGCCCCCTACTGACCCCGGGCCCTCGGGCAGTGCCCAAGTTTCCAAATAGTCAGTCCGCCCCTGGTACGGACACTTTCACCCCCTTCCTGTCCAGGCCAATTTTCAGCTTTCAGCGCTATCACATTTTGAATGACAATTGTCATGTAACACTGCACCCATATGAATTTTTTAGCATTTTTGTGAGAGAGATAAAACTTTATTATGGTGGTATTTATTCACCACTGGGATTTTTATTTTTTTTTGCTATATAAATAAAAAAGTCCAAAAATGTTGAAAAAAAGTGTTTTTCTTATAAAATTTTGCAAATAAATAATCTTTCTTCATAAATCTTGGCCAAAATGTATTCAGTTATCTTTTTTAGTAAAAAAAATAACCCAAATTTGTTTATAACAAATTATCATTTTTCCAATTGTTTTTTAAATTTTTATATTATTGTTTGTTTTTATATTATTATATTTACATTATTGTTTTGCTTATATGTTTGTTTTTTTAACATATTGTCACCCTACCAATACAGTGTCACCATGGGGACAATGTACTACTTGTGGGGGGTGATGAATATTTTTTTTTACACTGATTTCTTCTACACCCATAAAGGCTGTAAAAGCAATAATTTCTCCTTCTCTCTGGCTGCATTCTTGCAGCCATTGAAAAATACTGAGTGAGCTGTGATTGGTAACAGCTTGTCACATGGTACAAGGCTGTTGTGAATAGCCTTGTACCATGTGACCTCTGTGATCATTCACAGATTTCACACGTAGTAAGCAATGATGTCAGGAAGTGACATCTTGCTTATTACTATTCATGTGATCACTGATTGGCCAATTAGTAATCACATGATTGGGACCTCACACAGAGGACACAGCGGGCAATGGATCGTGGTGCTGCACGCTCCCAGGGAGCGTGTACAGGCAGTGAATGCGGAGGCCGTTTATAAATGGCCACCCGCTCCTGCACTGTTCCCGTCCGGCCTATTATGTACATGGGACAGACGTTAAGGGCCAGTTTACACGACATGCATTTCAGTTGCTTTTTTTCTGCATCCAAAATGCACAGAAAGTAGGTTATATGGTTGTCAGTGTCATAGTTCACATCAGTGCTTGCAGTTCCAGTATGTTCCAGTTGCAAAAAAAAACTAAAGTAGAACAGGCTGCATTTAAACTGCACAGAATTGTACTGGAACTTGGTAAAACGCAACAGAATGCACTGTAATTTACATGTCCCTATTTAAATTGAAGAAAAGGGGAAAAAATTTTACCAGAAAGCATAAAAAACGCACTAGAATGAGTAAAAAATGGATCAAAAATGCACCAAAAAAGTGTCAAAAATGCACATGCAAAAATGCATCCAGAACGCATCTGGACTGCATTTTTATAGTATGAGCCGGCCCTAAAGGAGCTTTCCATTTTCATTAGAAAACAAATAAAACCAATAACAAGGTTACGCCAGTTTATTTTTTAAACTGACTCTTTATTTCTCTCCTCATAAATTTCAAATACTGTCCAAAAGTTGGATTTTTTTCTGGTAACCATGGCAGCAGAAGGGGTGTTCTGTACAGTTATTTAGGGAAAGATTTCCTTGTTTTATTGGTTGTTTTTCCAAGCACTTTTTTCCTTCATTACAATAAACTGATCATGTAGTTATAGACTCTTCCACTTTAAACCTGGGTTCACATACTGTATATGCAGTGCGGTATATCGCATGTGATTCGCACAGGAACCGCACCATATTCCTGTGCGAATCACATGCAATATACCGCACCGCATATATGTGAACCGCATTGCTATGCGAATCACATGCGATTTGTGTGTGGTGTGATTGGAGCCATACATTTTGTATGGCTCTAATCGCACCGGTACCTGCACCAAGAACGTGCAGGACCCTTTTTTGGGTCTGCACTAGAATCGGATCACATAGGTATTCACACATGTGCGATCAAATTCTGCACATCGCACCGCGTTTTGCGGACCGCTTTTGGGATGTTGTTAACTTAACATACACACCCGCATCGGTTCTCATGAACGGGGTGCGATTTTGATGTGATGCGGAATTCACCCTGAAAACGCTGCAAATTCCGCAACGCATCAGTGTGAACCCAGGCTCAAGAATATGTAAACCTAACATTTCATGTTTTTGATATGTGTCTACTGTACCAAGTACTTGTATCAAAATGTATCCTGTTCTTTGTATTGCTTCCTTTGTGTGAAATCCCTGCCTTTCTTGCCAGTTCCACTGCTTTCCTATTAAAAACTGACCACACATGCAAGAGAGCACAGTGTGGTCAGTTCACTAGCTGTGCTGATCTACTCTCCTCCAATGATCAGACTTGTCCACAACTTCCTTGTATTACCATTCCCTGGGAATATCAGTGTGCTGCTGATTCTACTTTCCCAACTCTTATGCAGAAACAAGTGTTTATAATGTTTCTTTTTTTCTATGTATACACACGTTTGCCTTTCATTTCTATTTTAAACTGAATGGGTATAATTTGAGGGTTTACATACACTTTAACACTTAGGAGGCTCAATTCACAAATCTATCAAGGATCTTTAATTGGCTTTTCTGAAAGCTACCGTCCGTAATTCTGGTTTGTAAGCTTTTAAAACTTAGCATAGGAAGTGGGAAATTATCTGAAAAGTGTCATTTTCAACAAAAGAACAGCAGCTGAAACTCCGCAGGGAAGGTTTCTACAGTCATTGCAATTTGCCGAGAAGAAGATTAGGCAGAGTTTCGCTTTATTGTTAATCTAGTACATGTTTTGTCATTTTACATGGAGGTCCCTTATGTTTCAGTTTATGTAAACATTTATATTTTCCTTTACAGGTAAATGCTCATTGGGTAAGTCACTTACTAGCTTCATTGACGCATTACACACAGACACTTGACTCACATATTTGCTGCAGTAAGAAGAGAATAAAAGCACATAAAGCTCTTCCAGAGGGTATAAGGATGCACTATTATAACAACATTAAAGGGTTACTAAACCCAGGACCCTGTATTCACTATATCTGCTCTCCCACAGTACACACTACTTCGAAATGCAATTATTTTAGTAAATATAAACTGCTAAATACATTTTCTCATCAGCAGTTAGAGCAGTCTTGTGACTTCTATCAGTGTCCAGCTGAGTACTGGTTAACCCTTTGAGGACCGTAAGGTTTTGGAACGCCAAAAGAATAAATTTTTTTGTTTTTAAAGTTCGTACACTTCAGTTGCTGTAACTAAGCCATTTCATGAAATAATTGGCAAAAAGCTCGATCCATTTGTTGTTTGTTGATAAGAACTAATATTTTGACTCAAACAAAAAAAAAAAAAAGAGTTTTAAGTTCTTAATCAGATGATACACACAATTACAAACATGGGACAAATACGTCCCTTGGTCCTCAAAGGGTTAAAGTTTGTAGGAGGAGCTTTCATTCTGCTCTGACTGTCCTATGAGGCTGCATAACCCCTGACCTTCTGTCTAGACAATGCTGATTGGCCCTGTGCTGATCACATGCACCCTCCCACAGAAAAAAAAAAACTCTCTAGCAATACACACTAAACTGAACATGTGCAAAATTACTCCATAGAGGGTGATATCAATATTAATTTTCTTAATATTCTTACCTGCACATTGCACCCAAATTCTCCACGATCACACACTGTCCACCATTTTCACAGTAGAAATCCCCCATATCACACATGCTTCTGCATGTGCCAGCATAGTATTTGTATCCCGGTTTGCAGTATGTTGTTCCAGATCCATACTTCATTACCATCTCCAGGGGGCTGAAGACATTATCGCGTACTTCTTCACTGACATCAGTGACTGTGTTTGTGATATTGCCATCTTTGTGGACTGTAGGATAGGGGAGAGTACTGTCTGTTGGTAGCACATGGGTCGGTTCTGTCACCTGTAGAGCTCTGTTCTCATGTACTAGCCCTGCCTCTACTTCAGAATCTCCACTACTTTCTATTTGTAATGCGGAGTTGTTAGGAAGTAATATTAGGATCTGGCCATTAACTATGCCACTTCCAATGTTTCCAGGTTGTAATTCCAGGTTTGTAGTTATCCAGGAGTCTGTGGAGATGGCTGTACTTAAGGGTAGAGCTTCTGTGGTTTCCAAATCGTGGTTCCAGCTTGGTGTTATTTGTCTGTTTGCTGTCTTTTCCAGTGTGTTGTCATCTCTGATTTCATTCATAGAAGGAGTCACTTTCTTGGACATTATTTCCTTCTGATTATTAGTAGGTAACATCATTGGTGGTATGACCGTAGTAGCTTTGAAGGAAGACTTGCTGCTTTCTGGTTCATTGTTTGATTGATGGAGTTCCCTGGACATTACACTTTCCTGCTGTGATACTATGTCAGTACTGGTAGTAGTTGCATGAGTCACAAATACAGACTCTTTAAATCCATCAAATGTAGTCGTGACCTCTGTGGAGAACGCTCCAACATTTTGTTTTGTGTTTGCGTCTGCAAGAATATACAGTCCTCTCAATTTGTTCTTTATAGTTGTGGCTTCTTTAGAAAACATTTCTCCATCGGCGCTATGAATAATTTCTTCATATCTGTCTCCATTTGGGGACACTGGAATCAATGAATCGGTTCTTTCGAAGGCTTTGCTGGAAGAGTTGGCTCTTCTATCCATTACCTTTCTTTTTCTAACTCGTTCTTTGTTTCTTCTAAGCCTTGGGAATAATTCAACTCTTTTTGTTCTTGGCGTCTTGCGTTTGACCTCGCTGTACATCTCATCTTCCTTTTGTTTCATCGTTACTTTTGACTTTTTGTGTTTTGGACTGGATAGGTGCTTGTTACGTATTTTTGATCTTCTGGCTTTGCTGAAATGCCTTGGAACAAATTTCTTTTTGATTCCCTTCATTAAAGAACCATTGGAATTTTTTTTTTTGGTGGTGTTTTTGGGTTTTCTATTGGTTGTGATCACTTTGTTCTTCCTTCGCTGTGCCAGTTTTTTTTGTCCAATGTAATGAGTTTTTCTGCCTTGGTTTAGATTTTTAGGCTTCTTTTTTCTGTTATCTAATATCATCATCATGTCATTAAGTTTCTTCTGTTGACACTTTACAATCTTTTTAAAAACACCTCTTATTTCCAGGATTTCCATATGCTTCTCCGGTGAATGTGAATGGGGCATCCACAGTCTGGCATGGTCACTCAGCCAAACTTCTGAGATCAGCTTAGTTGGTGTTTTTTTCAAGGTGTTCATGGCTGGAATTGAGGGAAAAAACAATCATAGATGCTGTAAGTTATCAGGGAATGCATGTTTTCCTTAGAAACTAATGAGACATGGTACATAAGTCTCTGGGACTTAAACAGAGAAGAATCAACATATCCCCAATTGTCAACTGATACTTTCAAACTGAATTGCGATTGGCCAGTTCTCCAAGATATGCCTATGACAATTAATTGGATCCATGGCAATGTGCACAATATATACATCCTGGAAAATGGATAATTGAGCTGCAAGACTCTGCGGTTTTTGCCAATTGTCAGGTGCATATTAGGGAGAATCAGCAAATCATGTTCACAAATCTAGTTGTAAAATATGAGAACTGATGCAAGCCATCTGTAATGAGCAGAATCTTGAATCAGTTTGTTCTTCTCTAATTGCATGCAGTTGCAACATTTCCATAACATTTGTAACTGCCATGCATTTCTTTGATTGGCATTACAACTCAAATGAAAGAAAACCTGAAAATACTAGTTGCCTGGCCTCTGGCATTTTTATTCTACATATTTGTTTAATTGGTGTCTAGGAACATACTTTTAATTACAACCTCCACCCAACCCCAAATGAAAAATAAAACAAAAGGATGCCAAAAGCAGAGGCATTGTGGGAATTATTTAAAAATTATTTC
This sequence comes from Staurois parvus, assembly GCF_062004578.1. Taxonomy (NCBI): domain Eukaryota; kingdom Metazoa; phylum Chordata; class Amphibia; order Anura; family Ranidae; genus Staurois; species Staurois parvus. The sequence goes on from NW_028317947.1 coordinate 21,551,697, forward strand.
TGAGATCCTATTTTTCATCCACTTATGGAGGCACCTGTGCTTTACTGATGCCTTCCAGGTTAGCTGGTTTCTCAAAATAATTCTAGAATGTGCTCCAGTTTGTTTGCAGGAGCACATTCTTATGGGATTTTGAGTACCTAGCTTTCCTGGGAGGGGGCAGTAGTGAGGCTTGCTGTTTGGTGCCTCAGGAAGTGGACAGAAGTTGTTGCATCCAAAGTAGTTTTTTTTTAACCTATAATACCTATTTTTTTTATACACTTTTATAAGATTTGGATCCAAAATGGATTACTTTTCAGGGAAGCGGCTATGTGTGTCACATGTGTTAACAAGCCCTTTTAAGCTGGCCATACATGGATCAAATATTATTCGATTCAGCTGAATTTTGATCCATGTATGGGCTAGCTGGTTCTACACAAGTCAATCTATTGATTGGCAACCAGCCTGTAATTTTTTCCCCCCAGAATACAATAGCTCAGCACAAGGATTCCCTCATCCACATCAAATCCTTTTTTATTTTTTCATTCAACCCACTGGTTGAATGAAAAAAAAAAGTAATCATGTATAGCCAGCCTTAGGCTGGCCATAGATTATGCAATTTTCTTCCCTTTAACCATAGATTGAAGGAAAGAAAATCTATTGGTTCCCCATAAACACAGTCAGTATTGATGGGGGAATCCCTCCAGCTATGCTATTGTATTCTGACAGAGGGAGGATTCCCCGCCCTCAGAATACAATGATCAGTGATCAGTGTTGCTGGCTAGAGCCACCAGCAGTGATCGTACCAAAAAAAAAGAAAAACCCGACAGGCTGGGTGTACTTAAGTCAAATGATAGATCAACTTTAGTACAACCAGCCCAGGGGTGGACTGACCATTTGGAAACTCGGGCGCTGCCCGAGGGCCCGGGGTCAGTAGGGGGCCCCATGAGATGCCCCTGGTACTTTTTTCATAGGCTTTTTTGAGTTTGGCCAAGGACACAGGGGCCCCATGATCCCCTATTGCCAGGGGCCCCATGAGTTGTCAGTCCGCCCCTGAACCAGCCTGCCCATAGATGCTGAACTAGCCAAATTTAAATTCAGTTATGACCAGTTTTAGGCCCCTTACAGACGGGGGGGACCCATCAGTGGATCTGCCTGCTCAGCTGGGAATCTCTCTGCTGATCCCTGCTGAGCAGGCAGATGACAGGTCTGTGTCCACTCCGCTGCTGCAGAGCAGACACAGCCCGTTGACTTCTATGGGGTGGTTGGATGGAAACGGACTGCTTATCCGTTTCCACCCGACAGTCATCCAATCTGCCCATCCGTCTGTTTTTGGCGTACAGGATCGTATCGGATGCCGGCGGTTGTCAGTGGACACTTGTCCGCTGACATCCTCTGGTCCATAGAGATCTATGGATGGTCCGAACGGGGCATCCTGAAAAACTGATCTAAAGTCAGTGTGAAAGGGGCCTTAGTCTTGTTTACTTTGGGAAATGGCAACAAAATAAACAGGAGGATTTTTTTTTTCGATAAAAAGACAAACCTTCCTCTTAGATTGTAAGCTCCAAGGATCAGGCCCTCCTATCCCTCTTGTATTGAACTGTATTGTTGCTGTATTGTCTCCCGTTATATTGTAAAGTGCTGAGCAAACTGTTGGCGCGATATAAATCCTGTATAATAATATTATTAATAATAATAATAATGTGACGCTAATCAAGTCTGTTGTAAAATATTACAGCCGCTAAATGGTTTTGGCCAGCAGGTGGCAATAGAAGCAAAGCTTCTCCTAGCTTTTCCAGTGATTATATACAAGATCATAAATACTGTATATCTGACACTTGTGATTTCTGTTAATTGGACAAATAAAGAGGTTATTTCTTTCGGGAAAGTCTGGAAATGTATTTAGTTTTGAAATACAGTCAGTGTAATGTGTTCAGTGTCATTTTTCGGGCTTGCTGAAAGCAGTAAAAATGCAGATAATGAACTTTTTAACCTGCTGTAATTAGACAGATTGTTAGCCCTGCAACATGCATTCAGAATTAGCAAAGGAAATGCAATTGGTTGCTATGACATACAGTTTTTTTTTTTGTTATCCACACTGAAAATAGCTGAAATAGATGGTTGCCATCACCGTCATATCACCTGTAATGGGCGCTCATGGTACAGCTAATGAAAGCAGATTTCTATTATTTATGATCAGCAAATGTATTAATAAACTCATGGCTGTATTGAGAGATTCTGCTGCCCGGACAACATGAGAATAAAAATTCCTTTTTTCTACAGGCTCTCTCACTTTTTTCTTCAATCACTTCACATGGGCCGAATTTAGTATTGAGGAGCACCATATACCATGAGCATATACAAAACATTTGACAAGCTTGACGTTTTCTTTCTTGAAGCCCTTAGAGTGATTATAAAATCAAACTTGTTTTACCTTTAAAGTGTTACTAAACCCACAACAGTAAAATCAGTCTTTATATGCAGTAAAGCATGCTTGTTATACTCTAAAATACATTGAATAACTCAAGTGTTAACTATGGTGAAATGAAAACAAAACAAAAATTAAAATTTAAAGTATAGATCCTGTAGCCACTAGTGCACACAACCCATGTCTCAGTGGGGCAAATTATACAATCATATGGTGAAGTGAAAAAATGCTGCGCTACATGAAACAATGGCACAATCCCTATATAACAAAAAACAAGGTGAAAAAATAAAAAAATATAAATAGAAGATAAAATAGGTGAAAAAATTATTAATTTTGAAATAAATAAATAAATAATATATATATTTTATTTATATATATATATATATATATATATAAATTAAAAAATATATATATATAAAATTATATATATAAAAACAAAGACCACACAAAAAAAAAATATTTTAAGTATGAATCAAACAAAAGTAATTCAAAAACTCAAGTTCAATCAATAAAGTGTTCATTCAGTGAACCCTCCTTTGGATAATATGTGCATCTGCCATCAATTCCCGTGCAAAGACAACCTCCACCATATATCTGCTCACCTTACGCAGTGTGACCTCACATTATACGATGTTACGGTCTAACTGCACTTTTGGTCCCATATGGACTCCATGAAGACTCCAATGAAGACTCCAAAGTAAGCTCCCTCCTGATAAGCGTCTTTGTATCAGCCGTATTCCTCATTAAAAAGAACTTGACATAGTGCTTTATCCATTTAAACTTTTATTCATCAATTAAAACATAGAAAATACACTCACGTTCCGGAGGTGTATTTTGCACCAGGTATGATGAAGATTCTGTGATGTACTGATTGAACACTAGATGGCAGTATCATCTGAGCAGCAGAGTCCTGTACATGCTGAAATCAGACACCATCTGTAATGTAATGCAAGGCAGAGCAGGGGCCCACTTAATGAATGCCGCTGCCTGCCATAATGTCATTCCAAGAGCCGTTTACAGAGTGCTACAACAGCTGTCCTGATGAATGATAACATCGTGACTTCACCCACACACTCCTCGCCAACGCGTTTCGGCACTAGTCACCTGACTTTATCAAGGGGATACGATTATTAATTAATAATTTTTTTCAACTATTTTATCTTCTGTATATTTTTTTTTATTTTTTCAGTTTGTTTTTGTTATATAAGGATTGTGCCATTGTTTCATGTAGTGTGGCATTTTTTCACTTCACAATATGCTTGTTATACTCACTGTAGAACTTAAAGGGTTAATCCTCTGTATTGTGTAAAAAGGTTGTTTGATCCTGTCTTCTCTGCCACTCCTCTTCAAATGGCCATGCTGATAAGACAGAGTGAACCCGTAGTCACATGCTCAATTTGGTGTGTATTGCTAAAGTTTTTTTCCTTCCTTGGGAGAGTGCATGTGATCAGCACAGGGCCAATCAGCACTGTCCAACAGAGGTCAGGGATCCTGCATCCTTCTAGAGCATAAAGAAAACTCCTCCTACAAGCTTTAACGAGTGCGCGGCTGTACACTGATAGAAGTCACAAGACTGCTTTAACTGTTGATGAGAAAAGGTATTTTTAGCAGGTTAAATTTACTAAAATAATTTCACTTCCATGTTCTGTGTTCTGTGGGAGACTAAATATTGTGAATGCAGAGTTCTGGGTTTAATAACACTTTAATGCATTCTCTGCAATACGGTAAAAATCTCTGTACTTCCTATCCAGCCCACCCCATACCTAAACACTTACCTGGCTTCTGACACTGGTCCGCGCTGTCCAGGCTGCAGCACCGGTCCTCTCACTTCCTGGTGTCACAAGAAACAGTGAGGGCAGTGGGAGCCATAGGCTCCTGCTGCTGTCAGTCAACTTCCTGTGAGGAGGAGAGGGGGCATGGCTTACTGGCACTATGTGTGACTCTATGGATGCACAGAGCCCAGTTTAGGAATGCATGCACAAGTGCCTCCACATGGCTTGCTAAGGAGGGACACAGAGGAAGGAGAACCAGATAGCGCTGGTGCAGGACTTCCAAAGAGGAGGTAAGGGACTGCTCTGTGCAATAAAATTGCACAGAGCAAGTAAGCGTTTCTTTTTATTTTAATAATAATAAAAAAATAACCTTTAGTATCACTTTAAAGTAAACTTAAAGTGTTACTAAACCCCGGACCCAGCATTCACTATATCTGGTCTCCCCGGACCCTGCATTCACTATATCTGGTCTCCCCGGACCCTGCACTCACTATATCTGGTCTCCCCGAATCCTGCATTCACTATATCTGGTCTCCCCGGACCCTGCATTCACTATATCTGGTCTCCCACAGTACACAGAACATGGAAATGCAATTATTTTAGTAAATAATATAAACTACTAAATATAAACTACTAAATACTTTTTCTCATCAGAAGTTACTTGTGACTTCAGCAGAGCACTGGTTAAAACTTGTAAGAGGAGTTTTCTTACTGTTCTAGGAGGATGCAGAACCCCTGTCCCTCTGTCTGGACAGTGCTGATTGGCCTTGTGCTGATCACATGCACTCTCCCAAGAAAAAAAAAACTTCTCTAGCAATATACACTAAACTGAGCATGTGCAGAATGGCTACGGGTTCCATCTGTCTTTATCAGGAGATAAGACATGGACATTTGAACAAGAGGAGGAGCCAAGAAGACAGGATCAAATGGCCTTTTTTACACAATGCAGTGGATGAACCCCTTAGGTTCCACAGTGAATATCAATAACAAGCATGCTTTACTTCATATACAGGCTGATTTTACTGTTGTGGGTTTAGTAACACTTTAAGCTTTGCCCATGCAGGTAGTTTGTTTAATGAGACCCTGTCATCTTGCCCATTCATTTTGTGTTACAGCCATGGACGTGCTGCCAGTGAGGCAAACTGAGGTGGCCACCTTAGACGGCATTCAGTGGGAAGATGGGACTGGGGCTCCATCCTCATTGCAGCTCTGTAACATAGCCCTGTATACACAGAGTAGCATCAATAAGTTTGTTGCTTGGGTGTTGGCATGGCTTGCACCAAACCAAACCAATGATGGGACCCAACTGCTTGTGTCCTGGTATCCACTGAGGCTGTGCTAGCATCTTGGCAATCAAGGACACACAGCATCCTTGGTTGCTAGGACAATGGTGATTGGGCCACAGCATCATTGGTTGCTGAACTAGTGTCCTAGAAACCAAAGTGGGGTGGCCAAAATGACTGCATGGGATGGCATCCAGAGTGTTCTTGGGACACAGTATAGCAGGAATACCAGGAACATTCAAAAGTCAGGACGATCTCAGGTGGGCACCAATGAAACCCGCAATAAACCAAAGAAGAAGCTGGACCCATATTTATGCTTCTTATTTGGTGGATTGTGGGTGGGCTGCCATGATGATGGGGACAGCTGCAAGAGGTTGATTCCGCTTCTTGTTTAGTGGATAATGGGTGATTTGTCATGGTATCAGGCATGCCCATCAGAGATCATACTGGCTTTTACCTTCCCTGAGGGGGATGGGCAGAATAGTATGGGGAGGATAGAGGGTATCACAAGTGCATTTTGTGTGCCTTGAGCTTTGCTTCCAGCTCATTCAAAATGAATGAGTGTAACCTGGTTGACTACATACAGTATAAAGATTTTAATGGGTGGGTTGTGAAGTCATGTAGGTAATGGATAGCACTGTTCCTCACAATTTAGACCAAATGTAGATGTTACCAGCACCATATCATTGCTTAATCACAATCTTTACTCTGCCACAAATCAGAGATGCAACATTTTAGAACAGGGGTCTCCAAACTTTCTAAGAAAAGGGTCTATTTACTGTTCTTCAGGCTTTGGGGGGCCAGACTGTAGTCAGTGGGAGAAGAAAATGCCTCAGTATCAGTAGCCCATCATTGGTTCTAATGGGCGGAATAGTGCCCCGTTGTTGATATGAGTGACAAGAATAGTGATCCATTGTTGATATCAGTAAGAAGAATAGTGCCCCATTGATGGTGTCAGTAGAGGGAATGGTGTTCCATCATTGACAGTTGGTGGAATAGTGCCCTAAGGACCAGATAAAAGCAAGCAAAGGGCCACATCCGGCCCCTGGGCCGCAGTTTGGAGACCACTGTTTTAGAACCATAGAAGGATCCATTTGTGCATAACTATTGTTGCCTTGCTGCAACATGAACAGAATAAACAAAGCTCATGTTAGAGTGCTGGTGACATCGGAATACGGGCTGAAATGATGCCACAAATAGTGTGTGTTCCACCAGACCAATCCAAATGAACGGGCTGCCTTAATGCAGCATACCTCAATGAACGGGATGGCATGTGTTCACACACTCACAAGTGTGATTGGACACTAAGAGTTAATAATAAGACTTACATGAACGTGATCACATTAATTAAAAAAGGCTATAGGTTTGTTGTTTATTTTATTGCCGTTGTATTCATCCATCCTGGTTCTGAAGCTATATTTACCCCCAAAGCTGTCCTATCCATTGTGACATAAAGCCATTGAAGAAGGTCATCATCTTCCCCTACAGCAGTGGTCTCCGAACTGTGACCTGGGGGCTGAATGTTGCTCTTTGCCTGCCTATATCCGGCCCTTGGGGCACTATTACTCCCAATGACCTCAACAAGAGGGAACAATTCCTCCCACTGACACCAATGATGTGGCATTATTTCTTCCCCTGATATAAGGAATGAGGCACTATTCCTTACCCCGATACCACCGATGGAGCACTATTTCTCCCATTGACATCAACAGTAAGATTATACAGGATTTATATAGCGCCAACAGTTTGCTCAGCGCTTTACAATATAATGGGAGACAATACAGCAACAATACAGTTCAATACAAGTGGGATAGGAGGGCCCTGCTCCTTGGGGCTTACAATCTAGGATAATATTCCTTTCCATCAACAATGGGGCAAAATTCCTCCCACTGACATCAACAATGGGGCATTACTCCTCCCACTGATACCAACAATGGGGCACAATTTGTCCCACTGACACAAACGATGGGGCATTATTCCTCTCACTGATACCAATGATGGGGCACTATTCCTCCCAATGATACCAACGATGGGGCACTATTCCTCCCACTGACACCAACAGCAGGGCATTATTCCATTCCATGAAGCCAATGATGGGGCACAATTCCTCCCACTGATACCAACAATGTGGCACAATTCGTCCCACTGACACCAACGATGAGGCATTATTCCTCTCACTGATACCAATGATGTGGCACTATTTCTCCCAATGATACCAACGATGGGGCACTATTCCTCTCACAGATACCAATGATGGGGCACTATTCCTCCCACTGATACCAATGATGGGGCACTATTCCCCCCACTGACACCAATGTTGGGGCACTGTTCCTCCCACTGATACCAATGACGGGGCACTATTCCCCCCACTGACACCAATGATGGGGCACTATTCCCCCCACTGATACCAATAACGGGGCACTATTCCTCCCACTGATACCAATGAGGGGGCACTATTCCCCCCACTGATACCAATGATGGGGCACTATTCCTCCCACTGATACCAATGATGGGGCGCTATTCCTCTCACAGATACCAATGATGGGGCACTATTCCTCCCACTGATACCAATGGTGTGGCACTATTCCTCCCACTGATACCAATGGTGGGGCACTATTCCTCCCACTGATACCAATGATGGGGCACTATTCCTCCCACTGATATCAATGATGGGGCACTATTCCTCCCACTGATACCAATGATGGGGCACTATTCCTCCCACTGACGTCAACAATGGGGCACTATTTCTCCCACTGACACCAAAGATGGGGCATTATTCCTTCCCCTGATACCAATGATGGGACACAAGTCCTCTTTATGACACCAACGATGGGGTATTGTTTATTCCCATTGACGCCAGGGCATTTTCTACTCACACTGACAGACTGGCCCACTCAGAGTCTGAAAAACAGTAAACTGGCCCTTTGTTTAAAAATTTTGGAGACCCCTGCCCTACAGGATTATCACCTTGACTCATGGTGGAAAGAGCCTTGATATATCCAGAAAACTGACAAAAAATCAAAGTCAAAGGAGACGCGTATTCTAAAGATTATAGGTATAGTGCAGCCTTCTCCTCTTCTGATGCTCAGGGTTTTGGACCACAGTGGCATTTTGCTGAATATAATCCTGAATGAAATCCTCAGTCTTGACTTACCTGCTTCAGCTCCAAAGACATAACTCCCCAGACAGCAGAACACAAAACTACACAGGTACATCCTGCCCGATGCTGTCCTCGGCATGTCACCCAACCTGGGCTCCTCTCCGTCACTCTGCTGTCATCTCATGGCCGCCCAAATCCTTATGTGAACTCCACTGTAAAATCACAACAGCTTCTGCTATGGTCTCAACCCAGTCTTCATCTGTAATTAACAGCTCTGTTTATTTCAGTCTCTGGGAACTTATATTGTGGTTCCACCACCAGCCAGCATCTATTTTAGTGTTGCCTTTACTTGTTACTTTATGAATAATGAACAAAAACTGTTTCAATTAATATTCTAATTCAGTGGTCTCCAAACTGTAGCCCGGGGGGCCAGATGCGGCCCTTTGCTTCCTTTTATCTGGCCTTTGGAGCACTAATTTATCCACTGACACCAACAATGGGGTATAATTCCCCCCAACTGACACCAATGAAGAGGTGCAATTCCTCCCAATGACACCAATGAATGGGCACAATTCCTCCCAATGACACCAATGATGGGGCACAGTTCCGCCCAATGGCACCAACAATTGGGCCCAAAAACACCAATGATGGAGCACAATTCCTCCCAATGACCCTAACGATGGGGCACAGTTCTGCCCAATGGCACTAACAAATTGGCCCCAAAACACCAATGATGGGGCACAATTCCTCCCAATGACACCAATGATGGGGCACAGTTCCGCCCAATGGCACCAACAAATGGGCCCAAAAACATCAATGATGGGGCACAATTCCTCCCAATGACACCAATGATGGGGCACGATTCCCCAATGACACAACGATGGGGCGAAGTGACTGGGGGGTAATACACTACAGTAACAGAACGTACCACAATAAGCCTAATGGCACCAACAATTGGGCCCAAAAACACCAATGATGGGGCACAATTCCTCCCAATGACCCCAACGATGGGGCACAGTTCCGCCCAATGGCACTAACAAATGGGCCCCAAAACACCAATGATGGGGCACAATTCCTCCCAATGATACCAATGATGGGGCACAGTTCCGCCCAATGGCACCAACAAATGGGCCCAAAAACACCAATGATGGGGCACAATTCCTCCCAATGACACCAATGATGGGGCACGATTCCCCAATGACACAACGATGGGGCCAAGTGACTGGGGGGTAATACACTACAGTAACAGAACGTACCACAATAAGCCATTTTGTGTTAACTTTTTTTAAAGCGTATCTATGGCCAAAATGTAAAAATTATATATTAATTTACACATTGTATTTTAATTATTTCTAGCCTCCTCCTAGTTATCTGAACAGTCTTGAAGTTTATAAACTTACTTTGAGAAGACTCCCACACATTTACTTCCTTGAATTCTGTGACATGTAATTATTATGCCCTTGTGAATAGGCACTGCTGTGTCACATCCTTCACGGAGCCTGCCTTCGGAACTACAGAGGTGCTGAGAGGAGGAGTTTCAGGGGGCGGAGTCAGCAGGCAACAAGGTACCATAGGATATGTAGTCCTTACCAGGGCTTTTTTTCTCAGAGAACAGGTGCAGGTACTCCCCCCTTCAGTGTCACCCTTTGTCTCCGCCCACTACCAAACTCTGAGCACCATCCCTTGGTTCCACCCCCTACCCACCTCCCAGTACTGCCCCTTGTAGAGAATACAGAACAAAGTATCATTTTTTGGTGCTAAGCAATTTGTATGGAATTTGTAAATGAAAACAATAAAAGCCGTAAAATAGACCCCTGCACCCAGCAAAAATAGATGCCACCCCCAAGAAACTAAATATCCCCCTACAACAATAGACCCCCTCCAGGAACAATGGACCCCTGCAGCAAAAAGAAACACCCCAGCAACAATAGAACCCCAGCAGCAACAGCAGAACTCCCAGCAGTCAGCATCAATAGACACTCCAGCAGCCAGCAACAATCCCTCAGCAATAGATCCCTATCAGCAACAATTGACCCCCAGCAATATAAGCCCCCCTCCAGCAACAATAGACCCCCTACAGCAATAATAAATCCCCCTGCAACAATAGACGCCCTCCAGGAACAATGGACCCCTGCAACAAAAAAACACCCAAGCAACAATAGAACCCTGGCAGCAACAACAGCTCTTGCAGCAGCCAGCATCAATAGACCTTCCAGCAGCCAACAACATTCCCTCAGCAATAGATCCCTAGCAGCAACAATTGACCCCCAACAACATAAGACCCCCTAGCAACAAAGGACCCCCCACCAGCATAATAGACCCCCATGCAAACATAGATCCCCTCCAACGACAATAGATCCCCCAGCATCCAGAAACGATAGAGCCTTCACAACACACCAGCACCCCTTTCCATTACATACATTTAGTGCTGGAGGTGGTGGAACTGCATTCCCCTACATTCTCATTGAAAAAAAGTCCTGGTCCTTACAAAATGAAAGTAAACAGCAATATAGAAGCTGTGTATGCGACAGAGGATGGAGCGATGTGGAGGACTGGAGAGGTGAGTGATTGGGGGGCTGAGCTTTACACAAACTATGAAAAAAAAAAGTGATGCGTTACCTCCTCATATAGTGAAAACATAAGCTCTAAAAAACATGCGGTGACAGTCCAAAGAAAATTGTGAGATAATAACAGTCCAGTCCAACATATGTTGTGCTATCATCCAGAAATATTCAACGCCGTGCTTGAATTGTGGCCCCATTCCCTGCTCACCTTGAGTGTTGACCTATAAATTAGAATAGGCCAAACACCAGGCTCTGCCAGACGCGTTGCGTCACAGATCATGTGACTCACACAAACTTTGTCTTTTTGCCCTTTTTCGGTAAGGTGACAGTGCCTCTTTAATTCGACTCCAGCTCATACTTCCCCCTTCACTTTTGCTCCATCACCATCATTTACAAAGCTGGGAGCTAAAGGAAATAAGTTCTCCCAGGTATGGAGGATCATGTGATTCCATGTGACACAGGGGAGGCCATAACGGCTGATTACTGTATATGTCATTATAATTGTTTCATAATCTCATCTGTAACCTGGAGGCACCTTTGCTAATCTCTACAATGTCAGTCCTTGACATACTATGCCAATAGTAGTTAACAGGGGTGGACTGACAACTCATGGGGCCCCCAGGCAATAGGGGATCATGGGGCCCCTGTGTCCTTGCCCAAACTCAAAAAAGCCTATGAAAAATGTACCAGGGGCATCTCATGGGGCCCCCTACTGACCCGGGCCCTCGGGCAGTGCCCGAGTTTCCAAATGGTCAGTCCACCCCTGGTAGTTAACCACTTCCAGAGGATTCCCCCCCCCCCTTCCTGACCAGGCCATTTTTTGCTATATGGTGCTGCGTTACTTTAACTGACAATTGCACGGTCATGCAACGCTGTACATAAATTAAATTTACGTCCTTTTTTTCCCCACGAATTGAGCTTTCTTTCAGTGGCATTTGATCATCTCTGCGTTTTTTTGCACTATAAACAAAAAAAGACTGACAACTTTGAAAAAATATATATATTTTTGACTTTTTGCTATAAAACATGTCAAATAAAAAAATTAAAAAATCAAATTTTTTCATAAATTTAGGCCAAAATGTATTCTGCAACAATCCCAATATGTGTAAATTAGTTGGTTTACGTGAAAGTTATAGCGTTTACAAACGGTGGTATATATATATACTGGAATTTTTATTTTTATTTTACTAGTAATGGTGGCGATCAGTGATTTATAGAGGGACTGCGGCGGGCATTCTGACACTGGGGGGGGGAACTGACTAACTGCCACTGACATCCCCAGTGACACCAATACAGTGATCAGTGATAATAAAAAGCATGGACACTGTACTAATGACACTGGGCAGGAAGGGGTGAACATCTGGGGCAATCAAAGGGTTAACTGTGTACTATGTGTGTTTTACTAGGGAGACATGCTGTGCAGAGAAATGCACAGCAGCATGTCCTTGCTGGCAGTAGAGACCTGTGTTGTTTACACACAAATCTCTCCTCTGTCAGTGTTACTCGGCGATCGTGTGCTGTGTGTGTTTTACTACGGAGACATGCACACACATAGTGTTTTGAATTTAGACCAAAAAGTTCCATTTTGGTTTTCTCTGACCAGAGCCCCTTCTTCCATGTTTGCTGTGTCCCCTACATGGCTTCTCACAAACTGCAATTGGGGACTTCTTATGGCTTTCTTGCAACAATGGCTTTCTTCTTGCCACTCTTCCATAAAGGACAGATTTGTAGAGTGCACGACTAATAGTTGTCCTGTGGACAGATTCTCCCACCTGAGCTGTGGATGTCTGCAGCTCCTCCAGAGTTCCCATGGACCTCTCGGCTGCTTCTCTGATGAATGCTATCCTTGCCCTGCCTGTCAGTTTAGGTGGACGGCCATGTCCTGGTAGGTTTGCAGTTGTGCCATACTCTTTCTATTTTCGGAAGATGGATTGAGCAGTGATCTGTGAGATGTTCAAAGCTTGGGAGATTTTTTTTATAGTCTGGCCCTGCTTTAAACTTATCCACAACTTTATCCCTGACCTGTGTGGTGTGTTCCTTGGCCTTCATGATGCTGTTTGTTCACTAATGTTCTCTAACAAACCTCTGAGGGCTTCACAGAACAGCTGTATTTATACTGAGATTAAATTACACACAGGTGGACTCTATTTACTAATTAATGACTTCTGAAGGCACTTGGCTCCACTAGATTTTAGTTAGGGGTATCAGAGTAAAGGGGGCTGGATACAAATGCACACCACACTTTTCAGATATTTGTAAAAAATTTTAGAAACCAATTATCATTTTCCTTCCACTTCACAATTATGGGCCACTTTGTGTTGGTCTATCACATAAAAGCCCAATAAAATACATTTACGTGTCAAGGGGTATGACCAGGGGCGGACTGACAACTCATGGGGCCCCCGGGCAATAGGGGATTATGGGGCCCCTGTGTCCTCGCCCACACCCAAAAAAGCCTATGAAAAAGCCAATGAAAGGTACTAGGGGCATCTCATGGGGCCCCCTTCTGACCCTGGGCCCTCAGGCAGTGCCGGAGTGCTTGAATGGTCAGTCCGCCCCTGGGTATGAATACTTTTTCAAGGCAGTGTGAAGGGAAGGCTGACATATAGAGATGTATAAAGGTGAGGGCAGAGGGGAGCCTCTCGCTAGTTCCACCTCCGTACATTAGGAGACGCTGTGTCAGCTCGGCTCCTCACATCGACAGTCTGGCTGTAGGGAAATGTCTATGGTTAATGCGGGGAGGCCGGAAGTACGTCAGGAGCCGAATAGTCGAAGTCCCGTTTCCGGTCCTGAGTCACGGTGAGGCACAGAATGGCTCCGCCGGGCGATTACAAGATGGCGGGGGAAGCGGTGGAGCAGGTACGGGTAATATGCGGCTGTTTTCCTGATGAGAGCTGTGGGGTGGTGTGCCGGATGTGCCTCCCGGTCTGTAGTGGGCCTACCTCCCTGTGCTCGGTGTGCTACAGACACAGGGGCTTCCTGGGGACACATGGATGCTGTGGAACTACAGATCCCAGCAGTCATGCCGGTCCTCGGAGCACAGCTGAAGGACAGACAGTCCCCATTACATGTATTCGCTCTTTGTTCCCCCTCAGATCTCCTGCATGGTCTTTGCAGCCCCTTCCTGTGTATGTGTCCTCCAGGGATGGCTGCATGGAGGGAGACAACTATGAGCGATGGCTGTGTAAGGTGCTGGAATGGCCGCTTGTAGCCTGCATCAGAGGATGGGGTGACAACGTAGAGGAGCAGTCAGGAGAGCGTTGTCACCCCATAACAGGAAGTGGCTGAGTAAGGATTCTTCATGGCAGGATCTCCAGATATTGAATGGAATCTGTGGACTTCATAATAGTGAGCATTACTGTTGGAATGCTATTTTAGCTCTGATTCACACCCATGTGATTTGTGATGTTTACACAGATCCGCAGGACAGGCCCCATGGTATGTGTTCCTATGGAGGGGGTTCACACAGATCTGCAGGACAGGCCCCATGGTATGTGTTCCTATGGAGGGGGTTCACACAGATCTGCAGGACAGGCCCCATGGTATATGTTCCTATGGAGGGGGTTCACACAGATCTGCAGGACAGGCCCCATGGTATGTGTTCCTATGGAGGGGGTTCACACAGATCTGCAGGACAGGCCCCATGGTATGTGTTCCTATGGAGGGGGTTCACAGATCTGCAGGACAGGCCCCATGGTATGTGTTCCTATGGAGGGGGTTCACAGATCTGCAGGACAGGCCCCATGGTATGTGTTCCTATGGAGGGGGTTCACACAGATCTGCAGGACAGGCCCCATGGTATGTGTTCCTATGGAGGGGGTTCACAGATCTGCAGGACAGGCCCCATGGTATGTGTTCCTATGGAGGGGGTTCACAGATCTGCAGGACAGGCCTCATGGTATGTGTTCCTATGGAGGGGGTTCACACAGATCTGCAGGACAGGCCCCATGGTATGTGTTCCTATGGAGGGGGTTCACAGATCTGCAGGACAGGCCCCATGGTATATGTTCCTATGGAGGGGGTTCACACAGATCTGCAGGACAGGCCCCATGGTATGTGTTCCTATGGAGGGGGTTCACAGATCTGCAGGACAGGCCCCATGGTATGTGTTCCTATGGAGGGGGTTCACACAGATCTGCAGGACAGGCCCCATGGTATGTGTTCCTATGGAGGGGGTTCACACAGATCTGCAGGACAGGCCCCATGGTATGTGTTCCTATGGAGGGGGTTCACAGATCTGCAGGACAGGCCCCATGGTATGTGTTCCTATGGAGGGGGTTCACACAGATCTGCAGGACAGGCCCCATGGTATGTGTTCCTATGGAGGGGGTTCACAGATCTGCAGGACAGGCCCCATGGTATGTGTTCCTATGGAGGGGGTTCACGCAGATCTGCAGGACAGGCCCCATGGTATGCGTTCCTATGGAAGGGGTTTGCACAGATCCGCAGGACAGGCCCCATGGTATATGTTCCTATGGGGGGGTTCACACAGATCTGCTGGACAGGCCTCATAGTAGGTGTTCCTATGGAGGGGG
This sequence comes from Staurois parvus, assembly GCF_062004578.1. Classification (NCBI taxonomy): domain Eukaryota; kingdom Metazoa; phylum Chordata; class Amphibia; order Anura; family Ranidae; genus Staurois; species Staurois parvus. Next base: position 21,567,355 of record NW_028317947.1, read on the forward strand.
TTCACACACACACGCCATCCAACTGTAGTGTGTTTTTAAAAAGGGTCATTTGCAAGTTCGTAGCGATCCGTTCCAAACTCACATACTATAGATCAGGGGTCTCCAAATGTTTGAAATAAAGGGCCAGTTTACTGCCCTTCAAACTTCAGGGGGGCCGGATTGTGGGTGTAGAAAATGCCCCGGTGTTAGTGGGAGTAAACAGTACTCTAGGCTTGGTGGTCAGTGGGGAGGAACAGTGTCCCATCATTGGTGTCAGTGGGAGGAACAGTGCTTCCTATCAGTGGAAGGAAAAGTGCCCCAAGGGCTGGATAGAAGAAAGCAAAGGGCCACAGTCTGGGGACCCCTGCTATAGAGTAACGTTAAGATTAACCCTCCTGAGGATTTCCCCCCCTTCCTGACCAGGCCATTTTTTGCGCTGCGTCACTTTATCTGACAATTCCGCGGTCATGCAGCGCTGTACATAAATTTATCTTTCCCCTCACAAATAGAGCTTTCTTTCGGTGGTATGTGATCGCCTGTGCAGTTATTTGTTGCGCTATAAGCAAAGAAAGACGGACAATTTTGAGGGGAAAAAAACAATATTTTTGACTTTTTGCTATTAAACATGTCCAGTAGAAAAAAAATTAAATGTTGTCATAAATTTAGACCAAAATGTATTCTGCTCCATGTCTTTGCTAAAAAAAAACCCCCAAAGCCCAATATGTGTAAATTAATTGGCTTAAGTAAAAGTAATGGCGTTCACTAGTAATGGCGGCGATTAGGGACTTATAGAAGGACTGCGGCGGGCATTCTGACACTGGGGGGGAACTAACCGCCACAGATATCCCCAGTGACACCAATACAGTGATCAGTGCTAATAAAAAGCACGGACACTGTACTAATGACACTGGGCAGGAATGGGTTAACTGTTTGTGTTTTACTAGGGAGACATGCTGTGCAGAGAGATACAAAGCAGCATGTCCTTGCTGGCAGTAGAGACCTGTGTTGTTTACATACAGGTCTCTCCCCTGTCAGTGTTACTCGGCGATCGCTGGGTGCCAGTGGGGAATCTCTGGCCGGGACCTGGTGATCGTCATCTGTAGCCACCTAGGGCAGCATGCACGCGCCCCCTACCCAGAAGTGCAAATCACGTTTGTGTGTGTGTGTGTGTGTGTATGTGTGTGTGTGTATATATATATATGATTTTGCACAGCCCTGTAGCAGTATTTCTGCTATAGGGCGGTGGGGAAGCAGTTAAGTAGGATTCTGTGTGTTCACATATGAGTGCCATGTGATGCGTTTTTACCATAGCAACAGAGGGGAGGAAGGATCCAAAAAAACAGAGCACTTGTAAAATCACATGGCTCCATATATCCCAGGTGCTAGGTTGCCATGGTGACCAGAAATCATTGCCGCTAGCAACTCCCTAGTCCTTTTGCATGCAGCTCCGGGCACAGGGCGACCGATCCTTCTCTCTCTCTTGCTGGTCTCCATAGTTTCCCTGGAAGCAGGCAGTAGGCGGGGCTGGAGTCCTATATCTGGCCCAGTGTGAATGACATAGTCGGGGGTAGCCGAGCTCCTTTACTGAGGTGGTCAATGCCCATGCAGGGTCCAAGGATGAACAGCTTTCCCTCTGGGGGAGCTCTGTTGCCACTTCTGCTGCCCATCATGACCGAGCCACATTGCCGCCAAGCTGGTGAAGGGGTCGGTGGGGGCTGAGGTGGGGACCTGGCGGCCTGTGTGCTGCCCTGTGTGACCTCCATCTGATGGAGCAGGAGGACTGGCAGTACTCCCTGCAGGAGTTGTGATGCGGTGGAGGACAGAACAGAGGAGCTGCCTGGGCTGTATGTTCACCTGCTGTACCCTGGGGAGCGGTGGATCTGGGACAAATGTGCTCCTTCTTTATCTGCCTGGCCTCCCACATCAACTGCAATGTATGTCTCTGTGTGTTTGTGTATAATATATAAATATATGTACATACACTGCTCAGAAAAATTAAAGGAAGACTTTGAAAACACATCAGATCTCAATGGGGAAAATCTCCTGCTGGATCTCTATACTGATATGGACGGGGTAATGTGTTAGAAACATGAGGACACCCCATTGTTTGATGGAAATGAAAATTATCAACCTACAGAGGACTGAATTCAAAGACACCCCGAAAATCAAAGTCAGGGTTCCGTTGTCTAGCCTGTAGAGGTCTGTGTGTCCCTCCATGGATATGCCTCCCCAGACCATCACTGACCCACCACCAATGGTCATGCTGAACGATGTTACAGGCTGCAGAACGTTCTCCACGGCTTCTCCAGACCCTTTCACGTCTGTCACATGTGCTCAGGGTGAACCTGCTCTCATCTGTGAAAAGCACAGGAAGCCAGTGGTGGACCTGCCAATTCTGGTGTTCAGTGGCAAATGCCAATCGAGCTCTTTGGTGCCGGGCAGTGAGGACAGGGTTCACTAGAGGACGTTGGGCCCTCAGGCCACCCTCATGAAGTCTGGTTTAAGAGACATTCACACCAGTGGCCTGCTGGAGGTCATTTTGTAGGGCTCTGGCAGTGCTCATCCTGTTCCTCCTTGCACAAAGGAGCAGATACCGGTCCTGCTGATGGGTTAGGGACCTTTTACAGCTTTCCTAGAGTAATGCAGGCCATAGATGGGGCGTTTATCGGCCAAATTTTCATCCGCACAAAAAATCGGCCGATTTTTCATTTGTCGGCCGACAGTTCGGCAAATAAAAGGCCCATCTATGGCCTGCATAACTGCCTGTCTCCTGGAATCTCCTCCATGCTCTTGAGACTGTGCTGGGAGACACAACAAATCTTCTGGCAATGACACGTATTGATGTGCTATCCTGGAGGAGTTGGACTGCCTGTGCAACCTCTGTAGGGTCCAGATATCACCTCATGCTACCAGTAGTGACACTGACCCTAGCCAAATGCAAAACTAGTGAACAACAGTCAGAAAAGATGAGTAGGGAAAAAAATGTCAGTGGCCTCCACATGTAAAAGCATTCCTGTTTTGGGGGTTGTTTCATTTTTGCCCATCTAGTGTACCTGTTGTTAATTTCAATAACACCAAAGCAGCTGAAACTGATTAACAATCCCCTCTGCTACTTAACTGACCAGATCCATATCCCAAGAGTTTCATTGACTTGATGCTATACTCTGATTAAAAAGTGTTCCTTTAATTTCTTGAGGTGTGTGTATATATGTGTGTGTGTGTGTGTGTGTGTGTGTACACTCACTCTCTCTCTCTCTCTCTCTCTCTCTCTCTCTCTCTCTCTCTCTCACTCTCACACTGAGGACCAGACCTGGGGTGTATATAGAGGGGGAGGACAGGACAAGTGTGTATACAGAGGGAAGGGGGGACTAGACCCAGTGTGTATATAGAGGAGGGGGAGAGATGTATATTATATGGGGGGTGTATCAGGGCTTGACACATCCCTGGCATCCAGAAACCACATCCCGGCACCTGGGCTTCCACCAGCCCAATGGCACAGAAACGAATTCCGAATTCAGTGTGAACCCAGGCTAAGTGCCCGTTCACATATATCTGCGGATTGGATGCAGTTTGAACCGCATCCAATCCGCATGACATGTGAAATACCATGGCTTCCTATGTTGCCTGTTTACATATGTCTGGTGCAGGTTCAGTGCAGTTTAAAAGAGTCAAGTCTCATTTCTGAGCAGTGCAGTCAGGTTCAGGTGTGGATTATGGGCTATTGACTTCTATGGGAACTGTTTCTAAACCGCATATGTGTGTGAATAGGATAAAATCCTGATCTGAACCTGACATGAATCGGTGAACAGCTACTGTGTCAATTAGGTGTGAAACCTGAGCTTCAATCTGCACCACACCTGTGAATCAGCACTTAAGGGGGCACACATCATTGACCACCAACATTTTAAAGGTGCACTCCACACTGACCACCACCTTAAGGGGCAGGAACTCCTGACCACTAAAATCAGCCAGCATCATAGTCCTGACTCCTGCACTGTATACACTATGTGTGAAACTAGGGCCTTTTTTTTTTTTTTTTTTTTTTTGTATCATAAAGTGTTCAATTACCATTAAAGAAAGCTCTGTCTGTGTCTGCTTTGGCTTTAGAGATCTATCCCATAGAATTCCTAAGAGTCGGATACAACTGAATAGATATACACATACGTTAGGAACACAAATTCGTACACGTATGAGTTGTGTAGTTTAATAGCAGATTGATAAATATTAATCCTGAACCCCCCAGGTATTATAAACTGTTTTGAATCCAATGCAAATATCTAGTTGTCTTTTTTTTTTCTGTCCCCAGTGTATAGATTAACAATCCATCAATGTGATATACCACCATGGAACATCAGGCTTTCCTTGAGTTTTATATACAAACAAATATATAGGCTGTAATAATTGTGCATAGAGTTTACTTCTACCTGACATTTATTCTGATGTTATTCTGACCTACGCTTCCTGTCTGTAACAGATGGATATGGATGAGTCGCGTGGCGGCAGTGGCTTACGCCAGTATTATTTGTCGAAAATTGAGGATCTTCAGGTAAGGCTCTTCAATGTCACACCATTGTCTTGGATAGTAAGCAGAATTCTCAAGGAGTGTTTTAAATCCCTTCCTTTTCTCTCTCTGTGTGTTGTCACCTGTCATTGTCCGTGTGCATACACTAGATAAGTTTTGTTAAAGGGAAATCTGACGCAAAGCAGAATATATGTGGGGAAAGCATTATTTTAAAGTTGTGTCTGTAGGTCTACTCGACCTTTCCTGCTGTAGAACCTTTGTTTTGGTGGGTGGCAGACTAATGGGCCCCTAAGGTGTCTTTTATAACCATTTCTCTTTCTCTAGTTGGTTGTCAATGAAAAAAGTCAAAATTTAAGACGTCTTCAAGCTCAAAGAAATGAGCTGAATGCTAAAGGTAAACCCAGTTTTTATTCCACATTACACAGCTTTTTTTTTTTTTTTTTTTTTCTATTTATTAAATGGGGAACAGCTTATTAAAGCTGAGCTCCACCCAAAAGGGGAAGTTCCATAGTAAGGACTGCTCCCTCGCTTCCCATTAAGGATTGGCACCTCTGGGGGTGGCAGGTACCCAAATTTGACAGGTACCCGCTCCCACTTCCGGTCGGATCGTCTAAGGCTATGATTGTGATGATACACTGTGGCCCTGATTAACCCTTTGCTTACTGGGCCCTTAAACCCCCTTCATGACCAGAGCGCTTTTTGCAATATATGCAGTGTCGGATTTGTTTTAAATGTTGCAATGGTTTTGCGGCTCCCAGTCTTTTTTTCCCTCTCGGAAACGGGTCCAAGTGGCTCTTTATGTCTTAAAGGTTGCAGACCCCTGGTCTAGGCGATCAGAAGCTGAAGGTATCCTCCCTCCCTGTAGTCTTTTGGTACGTGACAGGTCCCAGAAGACTACAGGACCATTCATGAAGCGCAGTGCTAGTTGCGCATGTGCAGTGGGTACCCGGCTGTGAAGCCGCAAGCTGTCACAGCCGGGTGCCCACACTGAAGATGGTGAAACGGGCTCACCGAGGGACAGGTAAGTGGCTGTTTTTTAAAAGTCAGCAGCTACAGTTTTTGTAGCTGCTGACGTTTATATTTTTTTGACAGGGTGAGTGGAACTCCTCTTTAACTCTTCACGCCGGTGCCTCCCAGCCCTTTAAGAGGTTTCAGATTCCGGGAGGCTGGGCATGGTTTTAGGGTCGTGATCACCGTGATTTGCTGTCACATGATCGGAAAAGTTCCCGATCGCAAGGAGAGATCGGGAACTTTCCGTGAGACACCGACATATGTGCTGGGAGCGTGCAGGGCGCGCGCTCTCGGCACATGTGTTTTCAAATGGTACACAAATATGTGACCACTCGGCGTCAAAGCCAAGCCGCCGAGAGGCCACATATTTGTGTACTGTCGGCGTCAAGGGGTTACTCTGTAAATTTGATTCTTGATAAATTGTTGTTTTTCTTTTTTTATTAAAGTATAACGTCTACAGGAATGTGATCTTGATGTCTCACTATACAGCAATAGTACAATTAAAACCCTTTTTTGGAAAAAAAAATCTTTTACTGTTAAAATGCAGTAAAAGTGACTATACCTTTTTAGCACCGTTTTTCAGTGTCTACCAGAAAGGGAGAATGCCATCAATGCGCTGCAGGCAGACTAGGAAGTGGCCTCTGTCTTTCTAGCCCAGTAAGCCCCTTATGGTGTTCTGGCTGGTCACAGGATAAGTAGTAGTGTGACCTTGCTCACCCAGGATTGTCATCTGACAACATGACGTCTACCTGGAAAGCATTGATAATTTGCTGTGGAAGAAATGCTGTTAGTGACAGCCCCTGTGACCTAGAGCAGACAAGGCAACATTGTTGGAGTATCTTAGAGGAGATCTATGCTTGAGGTGATTGGAACCCTATTGGTGCATGTTCAATAAAAACAATTGAGTACAGTTTGTAAAACATTTTTTTTTAATTTTCACTAACATTCAGAATTTCAGGACACGCTTTTTAGATATACCCCCTTCTTCAGCAGTACTTTCAGGAGATATATCAACTCTGTTAGCAGAAACAATGGAACACATTTTCTATACCAATTCATCTTTATTCAGAAATGCCTTCTCTGCTGCTGTAAAGTAACATAGTGACAGTATAATGCCTGTCCACTTACATGGTAAATGTGTGAAAATCGGTCTCATCTGCATTGCAAAACAAGGATACATTAAGAAAACGATTAGCAACAGTTTTTTTTCAACTGTATGTAGCCAAAGCTCTTTGAGTTTGGGATAGATTAGGGAAGGATTAGAACCCCTTGTATGCTAATTTCTTGCTGTCTGTGTCCCTTTTGGGGAAATTTTTACGTCCTTATCTGTCCTGGAGATACAACAGATAGTGAGAGGAAATCTCTGCAAAGTGAGGATCTTCCTCTCTCAGTATTCGCAGAAAAAATAGTCCCATTGAAAAATAATCTTTTGTTCTGCAAGAGATTCTGGGGACTACTATCTTGAAAGATCTGGGCATATGCTCATTTCATATAACTGAGGTTACTGTAGAAAAATATAAAAATCTGTTGATATTCCACCTAATGCAGCAAAGGAATTGATACACAAATACTGGCAGGAGCCGGAGGTACCGAAAATAAAAGATTGGATAAAACGGGTAAATTTATAGGATGCTTCAAAAAAGGCCTGGATTCTTTCCTAGATACACAGAATATAACTGGATACTAACATTTATTGGTAAAGTTGATCCAGGGAATTTCCAATTGCCTCTCGGGGGATCGGGAAGGAATTTTTTTCCCTGCAGGAGCAAATTGGGTCATGCTCTGCTGGTTTTTTTTTGCCTTCCTCTGGATCAACTGTGGGTATAGGATTATAACTTTTTTTTTTCTATGGTTGAACTGGGTGGACTTTTGTCTTTTTTCAGCCAGACTATGTAACTATATTGAAGAAGACGGATTGGAGAGATTTAAAAAAAAGATGGGAAAAGTGGGATGGGTTTAAAAGATCAAATAAATATGCTGAATTGGTAGGATTGATGAAAAGAAAGGTCATGTGTAAAAAGAAGAGAAGGAAAAGAAGGTGAAATGAAAGGGGAAGAAAAGGGAGGAAAAAAAGAGGAAAAAGATGGGAAACGGGAGGTAGGAAGATAGGGAGGAAGAGAAGGGAGATCCTGAGATTAATAGAGGAATGGAAGGAACTGTGAAAAACAGGTAAAATTGGGTGGGTACGATTAGGATTGGGTAGGGTGACTTTGGGTGCAATGAGTAAAGGGAAAGTTTTTCTTTGTTTTGTTGAATGATGTGATCATTGAATTTTGTAATATTTAAGTTTATTAAAAATGTTAAAAAAAAAAAAAATAATAATCTTTTGTTCTGATAGCAAGTCTAAAGATTATTTTACTTTCTTGGTGAGGGTTAAGCTACCCAACAGAGACCCAGAAGCAATAAAAACTTGACAGGGGTTCTAATACTTCCCTGTGCTGCCATTCCTATTGAAAACCCTTCTAATGCCAGTCAACTGATTTGAAAAAGGACATGGGACTTTTTAGCCAAAGCCCTGCACCGATGTAAATTTAGTTGCATTAAAAACCTTAGAAAACCTGTGCATTAAAGGACATAATGTGAATGGGGTCAACACGTCTGGTTACGTGTTTTGTTCCACCTGGTCGCCTCCTGAATACAAATGTTAATTTTACATTGCAATATCTGCATGGGTTTAATATTTGATATGGAGTGTATAGCAAACTTTTCATGGAGGGCTGCTTTTTTTTTTCTTCCAATTTTGGTGTTTTAAAAGGAAAGCTAATAAGTGTTTATATAGCGCTGTCAATTTACACAGCGCTTTACGTGTGTATGTATGTATGTATGTATGTATATATATATGTGTGTGTGTGTGTGTGTATATGTATATGTGTGTATATATATATATATATATATATATATATATATATATATATATATATATATATATAATCTCGTACATTCACATCAGTCCCTAACCCTCAAGGGGCATACAATCTACAGTCCCTAACTTACATTCATTCATACACATACTAGGGCCAATTTAAACAGGATCCAATTAACCTACCAGCATGTCTTTGGAGTGTGGGAGGAAACTGGAATACCCAGAGGAAACCCACGCAGGCACAGGGAGAACATGCAAACTCCAGGAAGGTGGTGCCGTGGTTGGGATTCGAACCAATGACCCTATTACTGCCAAGCGGAAGTGCTAACCATTTAGCCACTGTGCTGTGTTATTAAAATGTATTGGCTCCACAACTCACCATGTAGGTGGGATATGGTTCCTATTTTTCTGTATAATACTTTCTCCAGTTTTTTAATAAAAATATTGAAGTATAAAATGTATTGGCCTGTGTATTAAAGCACTACTGCCTGGGTATCCGTATAAGCAACCTAGAGGCTGCAATATTTTTAGTCCGTGAGTATAAATACTAAGCAGACAGCCCAAACAACATATTAGTAATATTTATTAATACGTATAAATGAATAAACTGTAGATATCCTTTAGGCGCTGCTTTTTGATGAGCATTGTTACATCTGTATTCTTAAATGCAGTCAGTTTAACACGATTGAGGCAAAGCTGATGGATATTGGGAGCCACTAGCCTCAGGTCTTCAAAACTGAATTACAGCTGTTGCCTCTAAGGATTTTGTTAGTGACAATGGAAGGTTTTTTTGCCTTAAAATGCCTGGCAGATGTAAAATCGCACAATTTGCACACCCCTGTTTTTCAGGTATGAGGTGCCAACTCAAAATCATATGTTGGACTTAAGGTTGCTAATATCGAGAAGTTGTAAACTACTTTTATGCACTCTTTTTAGTACGTCTTCTGCGTGAAGAACTGCAGTTGCTTCAGGAACAGGGCTCCTATGTGGGCGAGGTGGTCAGAGCAATGGATAAAAAGAAGGTGCTGGTCAAGGTAGGCAGTCTAATCTTCTCAGCCTAATTCTGTCCTTTGTCATGTGAACTATCCATATATCTGCCCGTATTGTTGTCTTCTTCTAGGTCCACCCAGAAGGGAAGTTTGTGGTCGATATTGATAAGAATATTGACATCAATGATGTGAGTATTTTAGAGGGATCAAAATGATGGTATGATAACATATTTACTATATTACTGACCCCAAGCTCTCCGTAGGTAACACCAAATTGCAGAGTAGCTCTGAGGAATGACAGTTACACCCTTCATAAGATTCTACCCAACAAGGTGGATCCATTGGTGTCACTGATGATGGTTGAGAAAGTTCCAGACTCCACCTATGAAATGATTGGTGGCTTGGATAAGCAAATCAAAGAAATTAAGGAAGTTATTGAGCTGCCTGTGAAACATCCAGAGCTGTTTGAGGCCCTGGGCATTGCCCAGCCTAAGGTTTGTACTTTACCCTAAAATTTTGACATTCGTTTTTATTGCCAACTCTTGGTTACATTTTCTTTATACTTTCTTCCTACAGGGAGTGTTGCTTTATGGGCCACCTGGTACAGGGAAGACTCTACTGGCCCGTGCAGTTGCTCATCACACAGACTGCACATTTATTCGTGTATCAGGATCTGAACTTGTACAGAAGTTCATTGGAGAAGGTACAACGACATACCCAATCATTGGAACCATATAATAAAAAAGTGTAATTGGGCTCCTGACATGTGACCTGGTTTGAAAGGTGCAATCTTGGAAAAATGTCATCATTCTGGAGTCAGGAGGAAAACAATGTTAGGTTTCTCCACACCAGTCATCATACAGACAATTTTTTTATTTTTTTTAATTCTAGTAGGGCAAAGCTAGAGCTGTTGTCAGCATCATAGTGCAGCTTGCCCCCTATTAACTGTCAGTTTTAGCCATTGTCGTGACGGAAAGTGAGGGGATTCTAACTGAGCCCAGAAATGCAGAGTAAACCAGAAAAGGTTCCAATACTTGTGTGGATGCTGACAAGTTGAACCACCTGCCATTTTCCTATATTTCTCAGTCACTGTAGAGGCCAGAATCCTTGACATATTCCACAGGGGTCAAGACAGAGGGTGAAGTCAGGGACAACTACTACTGGGTAGTAGCAAATGTCTGGATGAAAAAGAAATGATGTAATCCATTTTCTCAGTTGGCAGGTCATTGGAAGTAAAAGTACAAAACTTTCAAAATATACTAGAAAAAAAAAACAAATGCGCTGTTGACGATCAGGTTAGCGTGTAGGCTTGTATACTAACCCATATTGTACATTTGCAGGAGCTCGCATGGTGCGTGAACTCTTCGTAATGGCTCGTGAACATGCTCCCTCAATTATCTTCATGGATGAGATTGATTCTATTGGATCTTCGCGGTTAGAAGGCGGGTCTGGTGGTGATAGCGAGGTCCAGCGTACAATGCTTGAGCTGCTGAATCAGCTGGATGGCTTTGAGGCAACCAAGAATATCAAGGTAGATTAGATGGACAGAGATAACAGTGGGTCTTAAAGGATAAGTTGACCTTTGGGAACATGTTAAATGTTCCACCTGCTACGCAGCTCAACACCCCCCCTCCCTTTCCTCCCTGTGACAACAGTACGGAGAGAAGGTTTCTGTACTAGCTGTCACTTTTTGAAAACCGCTCTGCCCACATGGCCACGCTATTTATTCACAGCGTTCTGTGAATGGATGAACTACAAGTTCCAACATCCTTAGCAGCTGTCCGCTTGTACTCTATGAACTACCGTGGCACTGTGGAGCACTGTATTAGTTCCTGTTAGTATATCTGCTTGCCTGTACAATCCCGTACAGGCAAGCTGATAGACTGCCAGGTTTGCAGGAGTCCTCCATGGCACCAGCAATCTGCTGATCCCTGGTGCAATGCTTTTACAGGCTCCTGCAACAAAATAAAATAAATGCACATTTTTTTTTACCTGCAAAAAAATTGGTATTTATTATATTTTGGCAAGAGGTAAACTTATTCTTTAATAAATGTCCTCAACGTGAACATGTGCTTTTCCTACTCATGTTTAATTTAATGCACCCAATCTTAGCCACACATACTCTGCTTTCTTCAAGGAGACGTACAGCCAAAGCTTGCTGTGGATCACGAGTGCAATTGTATCTGCACTCCTGTGATCCGTTTTCAGCCGTCAGTGAGCTATAGTCCACTGTCAGCTGATGTCACTCAGCCAGTCAAGGCTGGGGAATGATCCCGAATTTTAAAGTCAGGATCCACCCAAATGTCTGGAACGGCACGCGCTGTTCTCACTCCCTTCACAGCCCAGCGGTTCAGTGCAGACAGTGGTGACTGAGGGTCTCTGCTCGGAGTGCCAGACAGAACTGAGTGATCAGCAGTGTCTGATTGCTCAGTTCTCACCTTTAGAGCCAGTGGAGGACAAATGCATTATCGGATCAATGCGGCATGCGCCTAGATAAATATGATTAAAAAAAAATCTTTTTTAAGGGGGTGTAAGTACAGTGCATGCAGTTACTAAATGTTTTTTGTTTGTTTTTTTGTCCTGGGTTCTGTTTTTCTTTTGCTTGCAATGCAACATATGGGTGAAATCTGGCATTGTGGAACAATCTGAAATTGCAGGTAGAGGTACTGTAAATTGGGGACCTCTCTGTTACTAGATGGATACCAGTCAAAGCTGGAGAAAAGATGTGTTAGATTGATAAGGTAGTGATCTTCATGTATGGAAAAAGAAGCTTAAATCGGCTGCAAATGCATTTTTAAATGTGTAATAAGAATGTCATTATTTGAATCTGTTACTTTTTTCTCAGGTCATCATGGCAACAAACAGAATTGACATCTTGGACTCGGCTCTCCTGCGTCCTGGTCGTATTGACAGGAAAATTGAGTTCCCTCCTCCTAACGAGGAGGTAATAAATTAGATTAAGAGACTCATGCATGTTTTCAATTTAATCCCTTGCTGATTTTCTTCAACTTAATTTGCCATTTCAGTTATTTAGCAGTTTTTTTTTTTCTTTCTTAATTTAGCTGCACTTTCTGGAAGATCATTTTCTCACATCAGACCTCTAGTATAATCTTAATAATGACTGTTCAATCCGTCTGCAAGATATTAGGAATGTTTAGGGAAGCGCTGAAGGGAACTTCGTGTCCCATGATCGGTGCCAGAACAGTATTTAAAACATGACCTCTGCTCTTTGGGAACTGATGTTCAGGTAGAACTGATTAATCAACAGCTATACCGTCTAACTTGGTTCCATGAGATTCTTATTAATACTTTCAGGCAGTGGATCTTAGTTAAATGTTTTATTGAAAGGCAACATGCATAAAATATACATTATTATTCTATAGTTAAAAATTTAAAGCGGAGTTACAGCTGGAAAAAAAAAAAAAGCAGCTACAAAAACTGTAGCTGCTGACTTTTAAAATACAGACACTTACCTGTCCCTCAGTCCAGTGGTGTCCTCGCCATGGCTGGTTTCTCCGGCCGTCTTCTCTCCCTAGCACCGGCATCTTCAGTGTGGTTTCCTGGCTGTGACAGCTTGCGGCTTCACAGCCGGGTGCCCACTGCGCATGCACAAGAAGCGCTGCGCTTTTGTGAATGGCCCCGTAGTCTTCTAGGACCTGTCACGGGTCCCAGAATGCTACAGGGAGGGAGGAAAACTTCCGCTTCCCATTGCCTAGGCCAGGGGTGTCAAACTGGCAGCCCTCCAGCTGCTGCGAAACAAGTCCCATCATGCTTCTGCCTTTGGGAGTCATGCTTGCATCTGTCAATCTTGTAAAGCCTCATGGGACTTAGTTTGGCAACAGCTGGAAGGCCACCAGTTTGACACCCGTGACCTAGGCGATCGGAGTGGGAGCGGGTACCTGTCAAATTTGGGTACCCGCTCCCCCCAAGGTGCCAATCCTTAATGAGGAGCGGGGGACAAAACATTAAATTGGAGTTTCCTCTGTTGGGTGGAACTCCGCTTTAATCTTGCAGAACAAAGTTGAACATAGCCATTTTGTTGAGCATTGGTCTGCATTAAAATTTAACTTCTAGCTCCTAGCCTGGACTGACTGGCTCCTGAACGTAAATTGGACCTGCTCACCTTTGCTTTAAAATGGACTTTAGTGTTGCATTTTTGGAAATGTGTAGAGCTGTCTGCTTGTAATGTGCAGCAATGATGCCGCTGATGTACCCAAGGAAAATGGTCTTTCCACTCAGTTTAGCCTCATTGTTGCCGTTCTTCATACGAAGCTAAAAGCAACCACTCACATTGAATCAGTTCCAGACATAAGATCCCTTTATAGAAATGGAGTTTGTCTCTGCAGAAGACTGACTCCCTCCTATGTGTGCCTATGTCTGGCTGTGATTTCAGAGCTTGCCTCTGTAGTCAGTCTCTTTGGAGTCAACAAGATAGGAGAAGACTCTATTTTTGAAATGATAATCAGATTTATGTGCTTTACTTGGGTCTTTTTGGCAGCATTGGTGCCGCACTAACACATCAGAATTTCTGAGTTACACAATTGGTTTGCAGGAAAACATGAAATCATTTTGCCTAGTGTTCAATCCTTCAAGCTTTTAAGTGGGAAGCTTTGATTAATTAAAGCTGTGTATTGGCAAAGACTGCCTTTCAATGATCTGTCCTTCATGCAGGCTCGTTTGGACATCCTCAAAATCCATTCCCGCAAAATGAATCTGACTCGCGGCATCAACCTGCGCAAGATTGCCGAATTGATGCCTGGCGCATCCGGGGCCGAGGTGAAGGTAAGTCTGCACTTAATAAGTAAAGAGACTTGCATTGTACGGTGTGGAAGCAAGGCCTGGTGACGTGTCTTTGGGCCAGAACCCAGGTCTTGTAGACAATAGAATAATGGGGAGCAGATGGATTTTTCTAGCACTAGTTGCTGCCCAGAGTTCCATAATGGAGCCTGAGTACTGGGAACCAGATGTGGAAATTATTGTGCAATCCTTTACCCCCCGGACCATTCTGTGTTCAACACCCATTTCCAAAACATCACACCAAAACCACATTTTGAGAATCCCTGAATCTTCAATGCTAGTGGGAATTGAAAGCTTTTCATTCCAGTCCAAGTATTGCTGGGAGTTGTACAGAGTTTACGGTGTCCTCCTATAATTAATAACAGGCCAGATTCTTAGTGATTAAAGGGAACCTCCGGAAGAATGACAGTATCCTTATATGTAGAGATTAAAGCAGAACAGTCTGCTATATCCGCAGTCATTCTATAGAATGCTATCTAGTAAAATGCTAAAGTCACAAAATGTAATTGATGTAAGGAAGAAAAAAAATTGGAAACTGACACCAAACTAAATGATCTTTGTCTCCCAGGCCTAGCTGCTCTGACGCTACTGTTGGGGGCGGGGGAGTAGGGATAGCTTCTAGCACCAGTTGTTGGAACAGATTCTCTTGAGAGTCGGGTGTTCTCTGCATATAAAAAAAAAAAATACTTGAGTCACTATAGTGCCTGGATGCAGGAAGCTACTTTTTTTTTTTTTTTTTTTTTTTAGTTTCCTAATGCAATTCCTTTTAGTTCCAGTACCATTCAGTGTTCGATGTCTATTAACAAAACCATGGCACCAACACCACAATTTGGGAATCGCTGAGTCTCAAATGCTATTGGGACATTTTTTCATTCCAGACATCACTTAACCCCTTTGCGCTAGCGCCTCCCGACCCTTTAAGAGTTTCAGGAGGCGGGCGGGGTTTTAGGGTCATGTGACTGCCGTTATTCACTGTCACATGATCGGAAAAGGTCCCGATCGCAAGGGGAGATCAGGACCTTTCTGTGAGTCACGGACATATGTGCTGGGATTGCTCACACTCAGCACATATGTATTTTCTAATGGCACGCAAATATGCGGGCACTCGTTGTCAAGGCCCAGACGCTGAGAGGCTGCATATTTGCTTGCGCTCAGCGTCTAGGGGTTAAATACCATTGTGCAAAATAACAGGATTTGCCTGCCTGATAGCTTATTTGTGCTGAAGACTGAGCTGCACTGACTGAATCATTCACTGGTCATAGCTGGGTGGTTGCGTAGCTGGGTTGGGGGAAGTCCCTCCAGTCAGTTGTACCCAATGGTGGATATTGGCGATATTGCTGCCTTTCCGGTACGGCCTTGGCGTCATTTCCACAGTATTCTTGGAATAGTAGAAAAAAAGGAGCACCCAATATCCAAAAGAATGCACATTTGGTAGATTAGAGGCATTATTGAGAGTAACGACAAGACCGGTATCAAGCCAACGCGTTTCGTGAGAAGACTCCCATCTTCAGAGCTGTTACTGCACGCTACTAAATGGGAAAAATTCCCACGTTGGTTATATATTTTCTGGGTTTCGGAGGAAATAATGAAAGTGACTGCTGCCACTCCAGGGGTGCTAATAATTGATAATAGCTCAATCATGCTGCACTCACCTTCAGGTTATATAATAAAATGTGTGCCCTAATGATGCCCGCTGATCTGTGTAACATACTAATGTGGTTTCAGGGTGTGTGTACAGAGGCTGGGATGTATGCATTACGGGAGAGGAGAGTACACGTCACACAAGAAGACTTTGAAATGGCTGTAGCAAAGGTATGATAATTTGTAACTATAAAGGTTTATTAACAACTAACCAAACCATTTTGCCATTAGTGCCTTATCCCTGGACAATATTCTTGGTACATACCACTGTCGGCAAAAGGGTTTGTTTGGCAGCTTAAAAAGTTGTAGCCATAATGTGAACCCTATGAAGTGTAACAGGTTGCTCATTGCTGGTATTGCTTTATAGTATCAACAATAGGTAAGGTCACCCTTGTGCCCTCAGCACAAATTATGACCATCCCATCTCTAATCACCAATCTGTAAAGGAGGGACTTCAGCTGTTTTGGACTGTAAATCTCTTGCCATCTAGAAGTGGTACTAAACGCATGCCCCCCCCACCCATTTTTTTTTCCCCCCCAATTACCTGTAGTGCTCTTCAAAGCACATATTCTCCTGCACAACAAATCCAGTGTTGTCCTGCTGCATTTCTCTGTTCTGGTGCCACACATTGGGTCCCATGCCGCCATCTTGGTCCTCTTCAGCTGCGTGCAGGCAGCCAGCTCTGGCGTGCTCTCGCAGAAGCATGTACACATCTTTCTGGCCTAGGCTGGAATGGTGGCAGGGCTAACAATTTAAAGAGGAATAAATTCTGCTTGGGGAAGGGGGAGTGTTAAAGCGGGAACTAACTGGGCAGCACAGTGGTTAAATGGTTAGCACTTCCGCCTGGCAGTACTAGGGTCGTAGGTTCGATTCCCAACCACGGCACCACCTGCCTGGAGTTTGCATGTTCTCCCTGTGCCTGCGTGGGTTTCCTCCGGGTACTCCAGTTTCCTCCCACACTCCAAAGACATGCTGGTAGGTCTAAATTGTCCCTAGTATGTATGAATGCAAGTTAGGGACCTTAGATTGTACGCCCCTTGAGGGTTAGGGAATGATGTGAATGTACAGCGCTGTGTAAATGGGCGGCGCTATATAAGTACCTGAAATTAATAATAAACTTCCTCTTGGGAAACATTTTGGTACCTATAACTAAAGCTTTCATTCTCTTTTTCAGGTGATGCAGAAAGACAGTGAAAAGAATATGTCTATAAAGAAACTATGGAAATAACAATGGCATCAGCAAATCCCTGGAAGACGTCAGCAGTCCATTTTGTGTGTCTGTGTACAACTGCTGTCTTATGATTGTGCAGCCTGGGTGAAACATCACTTGAAGACTCTTGTCACCATTCTGTAACGTTCAAGCAGCCAGGGGGGAGTTATTGTAAAGCAAACCCATGGGAAACTTTGAATCCTATTTGTAGTAGATGGCATACGCTGTGGGCACTGGGAGGGGAAGCTGACGGCCTCTGCTATCACGTTTTAGCTTGTTTAGGTTTTTCACAGGTTTCCTTTTACTTACCTTAAAAGGAATCTCGTATCAATGCTAAGTTTTTAGCATCATTGCAAAAGTCAGTCATTTTCAGTCTGTGCCCCAGTAATCATATTCAAAAGGAAACCGATCATGAGTGAAATATACAGGCAGCCATTGTTGACCTGGAAAAGGTATTCAGATAAGGACTGCTGATTTCCTGATTTGCATGTTTGTTCCAGGGCACTGACTCATGGAGACACAATATATTGTCTGAATATTCACTTCCATTACCCAGTCAAATAAAAAAAGCAAATCCTGTTTACTTGTTTTCAACTGCACATGATTAGGTGATTGAAGAGTGTCACAATTTGTGTGAAGATTCTTGACTCTTTTAGTAAATAGGCCCAAACATCTTGAAGCCAATGGGTCAGCGTTACAATATGAAAGCTACTATTGTCAGAGGAGGTTAACAATGGCAGCCCCTTGTTAGGAGAGGTTTACTTTTAAGGTAGGTGTCCAAATGATCACTGTAGATGGTAAGGCAGTATGTAAGAGGGAATGGGTTTGGGTATTGTTTTCAGTAATCGGTAAACTAAAAATGGCATTTCTTTTTGTAACATTAATAACATTCTGTGATCTGTTTTTAATAAAGAACAGAACAAGTAAAAAAAAGACAAAAGCTTTTATTTGTTAAAACATCCAACAGTTTTTGCAGACATCCAGAAATATTTATTATACACATTTGGTCCCCACTCCCACAGCTATGTAAACTACACAATGTATTAAAGACGTCGATACAAATGTTCTGTGATTATTTCTTGTACCCACTGCTTCTAGACAGTTGCCTGCAGTCATTTCATGTCCTATATCTACGTAATGTTAGTTGTTCCATGTGGCTGCACCAGATGCCTTTCCTAGCCTACAATTTTATTGCAATTTTTTTTTCTTTTGCTCAGAGCTGACAAAATTGTAGTTATGTGGAACAGGCCAACAAGAGGCTGGTAGGAAAACACATGAGAATGCCTACTACCATTCAACACATTTCCTGAGGAGCCGTGCTTTCGATGCTTGTTACCAAGGCACGTTTTACAGGCTTTGTGATAAGATCTCACCTACATATATTAATTGTACTGGAAATTGGTCCTTGTCCACAGTGATAGGGTCATATTCCACAGAGCTTCATACTGCCTCCTTTATTTATTTAAAGGATTGCCTACTTTAAAGGCAGCTATCTGCCTACACAAGATGGCTGATTTCTTTTGTTGTGGACTTGTGAGGTTGCAAGTATGAAAACTGCCATTTTTATTAGCGGTGTCTTTTTTTTTTTATCATGCAAACTCTGGAAAGACACACAAGGACATGCAAAGAATGGCATACTCTCTCTAGGTAATCCATACTGTCTGAGAATGGTTGGTTGACTAATGTGATCGCTCTGTATCATGCCCTGGCCTCCTTGCGGAGGGTAGTCTTGGGTACTGTACAGATCACTGGGCATTTAGAGAGCACAGAAGCAGGAATCCCTGTGGCCTGTCTGAAAGTGGTGATGAATAAGGCATGCTTGGGACCAGGAAAATGTGAGAGCAGGCCAATGGGGGATAATCATCCTTAACCTCGTGGTGTCGGCCGCACACAAATGTGCGGCCTTCCTGGCGTCTGGGTCTTGATGCTGAGCCGTTGCACATTTGTGTGCAATTAAGAAAAACGTGCTGAGAGCGCACGCCCTGCGCGCTCCCAGCACTCATGTCCGGTACTCACGGAAAGGTCCCGATCTCCTCTTTCGATCGGGACCTTTCCCGAGCATGTGACTTCCGTGACAGCGAACCACGGTGGTCACATGACCCTAAAACCCCACCCCAGCTTCTGAAACCCTTAAAGAGCTAGAAGGTGCCTGCACAAAGGGGTTAAGGAGTACACCTTAAAAAAATAAAGCAGTATTACACTCAAAACAAAGAGTGTAATATATTGTGGCTTACCAATCTGTAAAGGTTGTAGCTGCATTAGTTTTTTTTGTTTTTAGACTTTTTCCCCTGTTTTCACCCAGTGACCTGGCCAGTAATACACCTCCTGTATTAGAGTGCCTCCATTCTGGACGAAGGAGCTCAGAGACACCTTTGGACAGCAGTATTGTCAGTATGGGGGAAGAGACGTGTTGGATGGATGAGCACATTTAATAAACTAACACAGTGCCCTGGCACAATACTTAAATTGTATACAAGCCAGTGGGTTGATCAAGCCTGCATTGTAGTTACACAAAGCCACAGGTTGTGCACCATTACAACCTTCTAGCTGCTGGCGTCCTAATAACCAATGACGTCATTGATAGAGATATTTTATTATCTCTAATATCTCTCGCTATATATTATGCAGCATCATCCATGTTTGCCCCTTTCCATTAGCACTGGGGTCACATTAGCTGACAGTGAAGAGAAGCAATGGGAATACTAGTCAGGACCAGTGTGTAAAAGTGTATTTGCTTTGGAAGAATAAATCACCTCTAATGTTGGGGGTCCTACATGTGTGGATGTTGCTGCGTTCTATAGAACTATTAGAATAATTTTTCGCATTTTAGAATGGGGTGCCTCAACTGAAACACAGTTCTGCACTAACAAACTGAAGCCAAACTCTAGCTAACACTTTATATGCAGTTACAGCAACAGTTTTGTTCCTTTTAAGATTAGTTTTACATAAAAGCTGTCCATTATAACACCCCCTATCAGCAGGTTGTCTTATCCTCCTAACTGCTACCTCCACAGGACATCTTGTGCTGTTGAAAAACAGACTTACTGGTCAGATCACCAGGTGAAAATAAAAGGAAAAAAAAAAAGCCTTAAAAAAGAACTAAAGCAGCCATCGCAGCTACAAACTGGCAAGCTGCAATATAATAAATATTTGCTTTTGGGTTTAATACTGCTTTAAAGTGACACTAAACTGGTCAAAAAAAAAAATATATATATTTTCATGCATGTATGCTCAGCTCAAAAAATACCTTCTGTTGCACACAGCCTTCTGAGATCTGATTTTAGAGGGAGACTGTCCATGGTCTCCACTGTCTGGGAATGCAGCCAGCCCCATTTGCTTGCTTCTGAGATGGGACTAGTGTTCATAGACCAGCACACTCCTTGTCCCAAACAAAGGGAAGTTAGAAAAGAAGAGGTTTGGGAGCTCATAGAGGATGTTACAAGGAGGCAGAAAAACACCAAAGAAACAATTTTTCATGAAAACTAGATTACAGTCCCATTAACTAGTAGACATGTATGAACTATTTTGGGAGAATCTGGCCCTATGCACACAGGGTGTCTAAGTCCCTCTGAACGACAGAACACCTGCCAGAAAAAAGTTGCTTAAAAAAACACGGTAAAAGCTGCGTTTGGCGCACACATTCAGGCGCATCGAGCGCTGGAGAGTTAATGTATTCTATTGGCCAGAATATTAATTTACCCTGGCTCCTGGAATGCATAAACGCTAGATGCGACCATGTTTTTTATGGTCTTCAGCTCCTCTCCTGGTGGGCTTTTTCCTGCCTGTAGCTGCCTACAGGGGTTTATTTACTAAAGCTGGAGAGTGCAAAATCAGGCTCACCAATCAGCTTTCATTGCCAAAGCTTAACT
Organism: Staurois parvus; assembly: GCF_062004578.1. NCBI lineage: Eukaryota > Metazoa > Chordata > Amphibia > Anura > Ranidae > Staurois > Staurois parvus. The sequence goes on from NW_028317947.1 coordinate 21,588,236, forward strand.
GAACAAGCAGAAGTTAGGTCCTGTAACAGCATTTTTTTTTTTTGAAGCGCAGTCTGTATGAGGCCTAATTATATTGTTTAGTGTCATTTTGTCATACAATATGACAACATGGGCTGCTGATTGATCCTGGCTTCACTATATAGGACCATGGCACATGAGCAAACCCATTGCTGAGAGCAGACAATTTACCTGTTATAAAGTCTCCCCATCACCAGCTGGACTTGCAAGATGGAAGCCTCTCCTCTGTGATTTTTCTGCAAGCAACACATCGCTTGTGTGATATCGGCATTAGTCATCGACTTGGAAAAAGGGTATGCAGGGGCAGCTTTATCCATGCTCCTGGCTGCATGATTGCTTTAAGTCTGACTTGCTAGGTAGTGCAGCCAGGAATAAAACATTGCAGCTCTGAAACCAATACCTTTAGAAATGAATGGCAATGGCAGCTCTCATACTTTTATCCTCATAGGTTGCATTTTGGAGAAGTAACGGTTTAACTCACAGGTGTCAATCTGCAGCCCTCCAGCTGCTGAGAAACTACAGTCCCATCATGCCCCTGCCTTTAGAAGTCCTGCGTTCAAGTGTCAGCCCTGCAATGCCTCATGGGATCTGTAGTTCCGTAACAGCAGGAAGACCCCAGTTTGACACTTCTGACTGATAGTACATAGGTGTCCTGACCGCTGTTCAGTTCTCTGGCATTCTCAGAGGAGACAGTTTTCTGAATGCCTTTTTATGAAGCGATGTAGATTGCTTCTCCGAATGAGGAGAGAAGCGATCTACAAACGCTTTGACCGCTGGAAAACGGCTGCTGTTACTATAATCTCGTGAGATTACAGTAAGATCAGTCAAACACAGTTTACTAAACAGCTGTAACTTACCGCTGCTACGTTTGCGGTTCCCCCGATTCTCCACCTATTTTCATGGACTTGGATTATTCCTAGCACGGGTGTCAAACTAACAGCCCTCCAACTGTTGGCAAACTACAAAAAGTCCCATGAGGCATTGCAAGATTGACAGTTACAAGCATGACTCCCAAAGGCAGAAGCATGATGGGACTTGTAGTTTTGCAAAAGCTGGAGGGCCGCCAGTTTGGCACCCCTGTCCCAGCACAATACCTATTGGCTCCAGCAGTGTTTGATACTCCGAAATGAATTTAAAAATCGGGTCTCTTTGTTTCCTGTCTAGAAGCAGCATAGCTACGTTTGTGGTTCCCCCGATTCTCCACCTCTGGGCTGGAGAATATGGAGGGAGAACACAGACTGGCAGTGTATGAAGGAGCGATGTCAGCCCTTCACTGGCCATCTGTGTGCTGAGATGATCAGCGGAGAACATTTTCTCCGCTGATCATCTGTTTCCTAAACCACTAATGATCTGAGATCAGCAACGATCCTTAGGAATGCCGCTGATCTCAGTTTCATAAAAGGACACCATAATAAGATTCTTTCATTTTCAAATCTATTGAAAAAATGGCATCAGAAATCAGTTTGGTTGGCATGGCAAACTAAGTTTGCAGTCTTCTACTTTTTTGTATGTGTAAATTTCCCTATCCTATAGGCTTACCGAGTGCCCTTATTTTCATGGACTTGGATTATTCCTGGCACGGGTGTCAAACTGGCAGCCCTCCAGCTGTTGGCAAACTACAAGTCCCATGAGGCATTGCAAGATTGACAGTTACAAGCATGACTCCCAAAAGCCAGAGCATGATGGGACTTGTAGTTTTGCAATAGCTGGAGGGCTGCCAGTTTGACACCCCTGTCCCAGCACAATACCTATCGGCTCCAGGCGTGTATGATACTCCGAAATGAATTTAAAATCGGGTCTCTTTGTTTCCTGTCTAGAAGCAGCATAGCTATTCTATTGCAGTACACCCACCAACGGTGTTACATAGTCTGCCATATGTAAAAGAACGAAGTACAAAATCGTTTAAACCTATGAAATAATCTCATGGCTTTTTTGGATTCTTATTTGGTCCAAAGTCATGAATTTGCACCTGCATATATCAATAGCAAACACACCCTGAGATACAAACAGTATGGCTCCAGGTTGCAAGTTGCACATTCAGCATTTTGCGCAGCAGATTCACAGCATGTACCTCCCCATTTCCACTTTTTTCTGGGAGGGGCATGTAATAATTGCAAACACAGCAAAGGCTACAATGTCACCAGCAGTGATCTGGCTATTCCTACCTTCTGGCAAAACATCACTGCTGGAAATTCGCAAAAACTTAGTGCAAAGGTATTCATAAGTATTCATAACAAGTTGCATATGAAGGACTATAACAAAATGGTCACCTTAGAAATAAAAAAAAAAAAGAACATGTAATAAAACTCCTAACCTTGTAATTCTCAGGAAGCAGAGATCCTTCCCCAGCAGTACCATTAAAAAGAAGCTTTAAACCCCTTCCCCACCATATAGTGCAAATAGTACACTTTGCATACAGAAAACATCAAAAATACAAATCCTAAAACTACGCTAAAAACTGACTGAAATGCTACTACTGCTTTATATTGAAAAATAAATGTCAAGTACTGGATTTAATTAAGTTGGCATTATTTGAATAGGAAAATTCCTGAGAAATAATTTAAAGGAAAAGGGTACGGGGGCTGTTTTGTCACACATTAGCACAGCCTCATATATTCGGCATTATGGCAATTGTGGCTTTCCAAGTTTTCTAATGAAAACATTGCGCACCATACGCAATGTGGAGTTGATGTATAGTGGTAAAATCAGTTTTCATGTTTAATTAAAAAACAACTCCAGAATAAAAGCCCAGCTGGGCAGAGTGATTCAATGATTACCAGAAATATTACATTACATACTGAACTACCTCACCAGCTAAAACTTTGAGTCCTCATGCACACTGGATGTTTTTACAGCGGCTGTTTTTGGCGTTTGACGGTTTTTTCTACAGCCAGTAAACCCTCCAGCCTGTTATCCTATGTGTCCATGCACACAGACTGGAATCAGTATTTTTTGCCGTTTGGCGTTTTTTCTACAGCCAGTAAACCTCCCAGCATGTTATCCTATGTGTCCATGCACACAGACTGTAACCAGTATTTTTTGGTGTTTTGGCATTTTTTTCTACAGCCAGTAAACCCCCCAGCATGTTATCCTATGTGTCTATGCACACATAGACTGTAATCAGCGTTTTTTGGCTGGGATGTTTTGTGGCTGGAAAAAAAAAACAAAACTAGTTGGTTTCTAGAGGAGTTTTTCAGCCGTAAAAACACTTGAACACAGCAAAACACTGCACACCGAAATTTTTGGACTTTTTTGACAAAAAAAAACGCTAAAAAACAAACGCGGAAAAATGCTAATGCAAAAAGCTGAAAAACGTTTTTTAATGTGAGTACACAGCTAACGTTACCAGTGTTATCAAAACGTCAAGTGTGCATGAGGAGTAAATCAGGCTTGCGGTGCACAAGTCTGCTCTGTAAGCTGATGAGGGGACGAGGAAGAACTTAGCAGGCCTAACAGAGACAGCAAACCCAGAATGACATCATCGGTTTGGAGATGAACATTCGTATGCTGTGCAGCCATATTGCAAGACACGGATTTAAGGTCAAAATAGAATAGGGGGCTTATTTACTAAAGCCAGAGAATGCAAGATCTTGTGCAGCTCGGCATAGAAACCAATCAGCTTCCAAGTTTTATTGCTTAGTCCTCATGCACACGGGACATTTTTACAGCAGCTGTTTTTGGCTTTTGACCTTTTTTTATACAGCTAGTAAACCCCCCAGCATGGGATCCTATGTGTTCATGCACACATAGACTGGAATCAACATTTTTTGGCTGGAAAAAAACCCAGGACTAGTGGGTTCTAGAGGAGTTTTTTAGCTGTAAAATGCTCTAATGCTGAAGAACGCGGCAAAACACTGCAAACCAGCATTTTTGGACATTTTTTGACCAAAATACATTTTTTTTAAAACGCAAAGTGGAAAAATGCTGCTAAACGCTAATGCAAAAACACTAAAAACTCTTGTTTTTAACATGCCTTTACACAGCTAATGTTACCAGTGTTATCAAAACGTCCCGTGCAGGGGCGGGCTGACCATTTGGAAACTCGGGCACTGCCCGAGGGCCCAGGGTCAGTAGGGGGCCCCATGAGATGCCCCTGGTACCTTTTTCATAGGCTTTTTTGAGTTTGACCAAGGACACAGGGGCCCCATGATCCCCTATTGCCCGGGGGCCCCATTAGTTGTCAGTCCGCCCCTGGTCCCGTGTGCATGAGGACTAAGGATTAAATGGACAAACTGAAGTAAAAGCTGACTGGCTACCATACACAGCTGCACCAGAGTGTGAGTGCTCCAGTTTTAGTGAATCCCCCCCTTTGTATTACTTTTCAATTTGTATAAGTAAGGTTTCTACTGTGAAGTTTGAGGCTTAGTACAACCTCTTCTTTATGTTTCTAGAGACAGGATTTTGCATAGTTTTGGTAAATGGAAAGGCAGCTAACATTTATCGTACCTGAGGACTGAAACACAGCTTTTCTAAGGTGACAGTATGTAGAATAACATGTATATTAAGGCACGTGAATCTGAAGTACAGGCTGCTCCAGACCGAGCTCATGTCAGACGTATTCCTAGAACTTGCTCAAGCTCTTGTCTCCGCTGCTGAACCTGGAACATGAGAGCAGAAAATGTACAACTCAGATTAATAATGAGATGCATAAATAATAAGATTTTTATTTCTCATCCATTGAGGGACACAGGAATTTAGATACTGTTTGGTTATACTGCCTCCTGCAGAGGGATTTGTATACTGACAATGAGAAGAAAAAAATCTATGGGTGGAACAACCACTTCTCTAAGGATCATGTCATTTCAAAAACATATTATACATGAAATGAATGAAACAAGGTACTCAGGTCCCAGTAAACAATAATAAAATCAAGATTAACAAAGGAAAACCAAAGTTAACCACTTCCCCTCCAGAGGATTTACCCCCACCCAGGGACCAGCCAAGATTCGATCCATCTATGGGTAGGCTGATTGTACTGAAATTGATTCCTCGCAACCAGCCTGTCAAAATGTTTGCATGTGATTACTGCCGGCGGCTACAGCCACCAGCAGTAATCTGTGTGTTCTGCCAGCAGGGAAGGCTCCCTACTGGATGTTGTTAGGACATTGCTAAGTGAGGCCTAGTTATTACTGCTCACCTCCTCCATCACGGGAGTGATCTTTTTTTCTGATTCACCTTCCTCACATGCTCTCTCTCTCCTGATTCAGTGACTCAGAGCTCAGCATTTGAAAGCTCACTCCTGTGGTAGTGAAGGTGAGCAGTAATGACTAGGCCTCACTTAGCAACGTCCTGGGAGTATTCCAGTCAGGCTTCAGGAGGTCCATAAATGGCCTACACCTATAGCAAGGGCATTATTCAACTTTAGTCAGAGCTTCCAGTTTGTTTCTATCTACAGACACCTCTTACCCGCATAGGCAGTTTTTTTAGCAAAGGTGAAGTAACCATTTAATAAAACTCATATGCATCGATTACTTTGGCTCCCTCTACAGCCTATAGGGCTGGATTCTTGCTTTATATGGCATTCAAGCATTGGTGATACAGGCGTATAGGTAGTCATCTAAATGGTTTTTAGCTTTTATTCACATAAGTGTTATGTTGGAGAGTGGAAATGTAGAGGAAAAACCTTAACTTGCTTGTTTAGATCCACATTAAAAGAATTGTAATTAAATATAGACTTTTATAAATGGCACATCAGAAGACAGCCCTGTACTGTACATATGGCTCTTCTTTTTTATTTAGTTGGATTTGAAGCCAGTGCCCATCAATATTTGCGAAGTCTCTACCTGATTTATAGATGGATATCTCCTTTTGTTTAAACATTTTACATTTTTGGAGTGGGAGAAGCGCTATGGAAGTGTTAATAAACTACAGCAGAGAAAATTCAGGTCCCCTGTTCTGCCAGACGTAGTTGTACTGTGTAAATCTTAGAACTAAATGGGCAAAAATACAAATCCTTTGGCTTGTAAAACAGCTCCCATACATGTATTTCATCGGTATATTTACAGTGAAGGAAATAAGTATTTGATCACTTGCTGATTATGGATGTTTGCCCACTCACAAAGAAATGATCAGTCTAAAAATCGAAACAGAATAGCAACAAAAAATTCAAAAGAAATGCATGTCTAACAAATGATGCACTGATTTGCATGTTCATGAGGGAAATAAGTATTTGATACCAGGGGCAGACTGACAACTCATGGGGCCCCCGGGCAATAGGGGATCATGGGGCCACTGTGTCCTTGCCCAAACTCAAAAAAGCCTATGAAAAAGGTACCAGGGGCAACTCATGGGGCCCCCTACTGACCCTGGGCCCTCGGGCAGTGCCCGAGTTTCCAAATGGTCAGTCCCCCCGTTTGATCCCCTATCATTCAGCAGGATTTCTGGCTACCAGCTGTCTTTCATACAGGTATCAAGCTGAGATTAGAAGCAGTCTCTTAAAGGGAGTGCTGCTAATCTCATTTTCTTACCTGTATAAAAGGCACCTGTCCACAGGAGCAATCAAACAATCAGATTCCAAGCTCTCCACCATGGCAAAGACCAAAGAGCTATCCAAGGATGTCAGGGACAAGATTGTAGACCTACACAAGGCTGGACTGGGATACAAAACGATCGCCAAGCAGCTTGGTGAGAAGGTGACAACAGTTGGTGCAATCATTCGCAAATGGAAGAAACACAAAACAACTGTCAGTGTCCCTAGGTCTGGTGCACCATGCAAGATCTCACCTTGTGGAGTGTCAAGCTGCTTGCCTGAAGTTCGGAATTTACATACAAACACATATGGAACATGATACAGGCTTCTATACATATCAATACTCCAGCAATGCATCAGATTGGAAGCCTTTGGCTTTCATAACGCAGCTACTACCACGGTACAACTGAAATATCATTCTTCATTTAGAAAATGGGTCAAACCATGTTGACATGAAACATGTCCCCTTTCAGCCAAGTCTGCTCATTTCTTGAAAAGGAAGCAGTTGGTAGGAAACGTAGTTGGAAATGGATGTAGGGTAAAAGAAGAGAGAATAAGAAAACCAGACCTTGAAGAAAACATATCTTCCCACGGCCTCCTGAGCCCATGGCTGTTCGTAGAATTCTGAATGTCTCTCTTCCTCTGGATTTCCCATCACATCAGTCATAATCTGGAAGTACATCATCTCTTAATTACAGTGCATGGTTTATAAATAATATATGATTTAAATAACTTTCATTTTATCATCTGTAGGCTGTATTAAGCCAACCTTCAATTTGCAAAAAGATATTATATAAGCTGCACCAGTTAATCACAGGACCTTTCAAAAATATAATTGAATTAATGTTTTTATGAACAGGTTGACACCGCCTCCTTCAGGTTTACAAATGCCTGAATAGGAGGTGTAGGATAACTGTAGGGAGCTGCACCAAGATATACAGAATACAGAATGAAAGAAGGTCATCAAAAAAATTAATTAAGCACTTTTTTTGTGTAAAGTGACTACATAACATAACACCATAGTGGTCATATTAGGAAAAAAAAATGATACCTTTTCTACTAAAAGCGCTTTCATGACACAGAACGCAAGTGTTACTTGTAAGGCTGATGACAGAGCGGCGACTGTCACCAGTGATCCTGCAGATAACAATTTGTCAAAATCAGCAGTGGCAGTATCACCAGGAGGCTGTGTCTGTCTCTATGGAATCACTCTCTTTGTAGCTGAGGCAGTGAGATGTTGTTCCCATCGTTCGTAATTGATATTCAGCAGCATCTGAGCCAGTGACAGAGGGAGCGACTACACATGTACAGATAGGCAGCCTTTTTGGTGATCCTGCCGCTAGCAATCTGTTGCTAGCGACAGAATTACCCATGTGATATCAGCCCGACAGGATTAATGATGATGCTAAATTTCACAACATGTCTGTGCTTTTAACCCCTTTCATGCCTGCAATTTGTTGCTTAACATCCTCCTGAGTGATGACCTGTGCTGAAGGTATGTTTATCTATGTCACCTCTTCAACAGATAGTAACAGTTTGCATGGATGCCACCTGTCAGACCAATCATTTAATGACAGCTATATGTCAGACATATTGATCATGTACGCTGGAGGATTCATTCTAGGGTTGCCACCTCATCCCTTTAATACCGAACACATATTAATGACACAGGTTCTGTGATTAAGGTGGTAATTAAATTCACTAATGCAGGCCATAGATGGGGAAAAAACCGGCCATTTTTTTAACAAAAAAAACGAAAAATCGGTCGTTCAACCAACATTACCACCAAGAGTAAAAAAAAAAAAAAATCGTCCGATTTTCTTCCTGTCTACGGCCGGCATTTAATTACTTCTGTCCCTGCAGAGAGCTCCGCTATTATATTTGACATTAAAAAGTATTGCAGTTGCAACATTGTATCTATTTGTATCCATTTCGGATACAGATGTTTTTTCGGATACAAATAGATACAATGTTGCAACCGCAATACTTTTTAATGTCAAATATAATAGCGGACTGGAATTCTTCTTTCTCTTCTTCTTCCTCCTCTTCTTTTTCTTCTTCTTTTTCTTGCAGGTCACGGCTCATGTGCAGATTTTTATTGGTAAAAAGATCAGTCGATCTGCCCATCATTGCCGCGAAAATTGGGCGATCGGCAAAATCGGACGATTTTTTTCCAACTTTAATGATCAAAAAAATGTGACAAAATCCAGAAAAACGGCCGACCAATTAACCCATTAACAGTGCGACAATCAGACGATTTTTGACCCATCTATGGCCTGCATTATTGCCTTATCTGCAAAAAATTGGCCTCAGAACCTGTGTCATTAATATGTGTTCGGTTTTAAAGGCATGAGGTGGCAACCCTAATTCATTCACAGAATAAGCCTTCAGCCTGCAGTGTGCTCCTGTTTAACCACTTGCTCTCCAGAGGATTTACCCCCCTTCCTGACCAGGCCATTTTTTGCGATACGGTGCTGCTTTATTTTAACTGGCAATTGCGCGGGCATGCAACGCTGCACCCAAATTAAATTTATGTAATTTTTTTCCAACGAATAGAGCTTTCTTTTGGTAGTATTTGATCACCTGTGCGTTTTTTATTTTTTGCGCGGTTTAAAAAAAGAAAAAAAAAAAAAAGACTGACAATTTTTGAGAAAAAAAAACAATATTTTTGACTTTTTGCTATTAAACATGTCCAGTAAAAAAATTAAAAAAAAAACAAAATTTCCTCATAAATTTAGGCCAAAATTTATTCTACTACGTGTTTGCTGGAAAAAAAAATCCCAATACGTGTAAATTAATTGGTTTATGTGAAAGTTATAGCGTTCACAAATGGCGGTATATATACTGGGATTTTTTTTTTTTACTAGTAATAGCAGTGATCAGCGACCTATAGCGGGACTAGGCATTCTGACACTGGGGGGAACGGAAATGGTGTCACTGACATCCCCAGTGACACCAATACAGTGATCAGTGCTAATAAAAAGCACTGACACTGTACTAATGGCACTGGGCAGGAATGGGTTAACATCTGAGGCGATCAAAGGGTTAACTGTGTGCTGTTTCACATTATGTGCTGTGTCTGTGTGTTTCACTGTAATCACACTGCTTTGTATGGCTCTGCTATGCAGAGCCATACAAAGCAGTGTGCAGGAACTGACGGGAGAGAACTGTATTGTTTACATACAGTTCTCTACCCCGTCGATATTACTCGGCGATCACCGTATGCTGGAGAGTAATCATCGGCCGGGACCCGGTGATTGACAACGAGGCAGAGAATGGCGCCATGGGTAGGGTGTGTGCCCCCTATCTGGAACTGCAAAATCATCTATATATGTGTTTTTGTGCACCCCTGCTGCCCTGTAGCAGTATTTCTGCTATAGGGAGGACTGCAAGTGGTTAATACTGTAAGGGGCCACTCATGCCACATAACAAGACATGCTGTTAGGTTAATTGGATCCTGTCTAAATTGGCCCTAGAATGAATGTAAGTTAGGGACCTTAGATTGTACACCCCTTTAGGGTTAGGGACTGATGCGAATGTACAATATATATGTAAAGCGCTGCATAAATTGATGGCACTATACAAGTACCTTAAATAAATAAATTGTGTGTATAACCTCCACCCTGGTCTATGTTTTGAATGTGTGCTACCAGGCTTTATTAAAAGGAATTGCAGTGCTAATTGTTTTCCAACTTGTATGCAATTCATATGTACTGCAGTGTGTTGTAATGCGTTACAGCCCATCAAAATGTGATGTTACATGTCCTACTGTTTTTCAGCATTACACAGGGGCTGAATTACTAAATCCAAATATACTGTGCACTGCAAGTGCAGTTGCTCTAGATCAGCCTTTCTCACCCCAGGGTGGCTTGAGGTTTCTTCAGGGGTGCCTTGGCAAAATGTCTAAAAATTGCCCAAACTTTGTATACAAGCCAGTGATGGAACAAGCCTACCTTTTAGTTACACAAAGCCACAGGTTTTCATTGTGCACCATTACAACCTTCTAGTGTCGGATTCCTAACAACCAACAACATCATCATTTGATAAGGAGGATGTCAGCTGCCTGCACAGCATCCTAGTTTGACCCTCCCCAGCCCCTCTCCATCAGTGCTGGGGTCACATAGTTTTTCACATTTTAGAATGCGGTGCCCTTGTAAAATTATTGACAGTCTGGAGGCACCCCATTTCAGAATAGGGTGCCTCAAGACTGTCCATAATTTTAAAGGGTGCCTCAAGACTGTCCATAATTTTAAAGGGTGCCTCAAGACTGTCCATAATTTTAAAGGGTGCCTCAAGACTGTCCATAATTTTAAAGAGTGCCTCAAGACTGTCCATAATTTTAAAGGGTGCCTCAAGACTGTCCATAATATTAAAGGGTGCCTCAAGACTGTCCATAATATTAAAGGGTGCCTCAAGACTGTCCATAATATTAAAGGGTGCCTCAAGACTGTCCATAATATTAAAGGGTGCCTCAAGACTGTCCATAATATTAAAGGGTGCCTTGACTTAAAAAAGGTTGAGAAACACTGATCTAGATCTGAGGGAAAGCTCTGCTGATTTCTATCATTCAATCATGTGCAAGCAAAAATGCTGTTTTTTTTAATCTCCTTGCATGATTGGGTTTTCTTTGCAAAGTGAAGCTTTACCTCATTTACTAAGCTCTGGAGCAACTGCACTTGCAGTGCTCAGTCTATTTGCCTTCAGTAAATCAGCCCCCTAGTGTTGCTGTGAAATTAAGCAAAAAGGCATATGGAAAATTACCCTGTTCTTGCATTGAGCAATGCTGCCCAAAACTACTTGTGTGAATGAGCCCAAATGGTCAGATACGATTCCAGTAATAAGAAAAAGGATTAATTCATTTTAGAATATAATCACATATTTTGTGCATTTGTCTGCCTAAATTCAAAACAAAACAACGTTTTTATTAAAACTGTGAACCAAATAAAGGCCGTATATGTCCTTAAAGAAATATATAAAGATTGTTTGGTGGGCAAATTAGTTACAGAGTTAGTCTAGTTGACTGAACCGCACTGCCGCTACTACAGTTTGTCAGGGCTTCTAAACGTCAATGGCCTCACAAAAGGGTAATAGTCTGCTGTGAGTGATCCTGAGACGGACCCAGGGGCAGTACACAGATCCTATTCCAATGATGACATTTTGCTAAGTTTGGATTTTTCAGACAACCAAAATGTTTCATGTTCACAGAAAGCTAATTTGTCCTTCTTTATCCTCCCCTTCTATGTAATTTGCCTTTATGATGCAAATCACCTTGAGATCCCTGCTTTGAGATTTTAGCCAGTCTTGTATAAATTCCTGAGGGCTGTTGCTAAAGCTTAACATGAAATCCCTCTGTGTCTTCAGATGGTTGATGGATTCAATCGTCTCATGAATCTATAAAAACAAGAAAAAACAAAAAACCACACGGTAAGTATAAAGTGACATAGGTTATCTGAGACACTAAATCACTTTGCAAGATGTCAGACTGGAATATTTTAAAATAAAAGCAGCAGTCAACATTTTCTATGTACTGAAATTATGGTGAAAAGTAGTTGGTACAATTAATGCAAATGCTCTGTCATCAACATATTTCTTTTGTGTATCAAATGACAAGTAGCCTAAGAGGAAACTTGCTTGACGGCTACCTAATTCTCCTTTCAACAAACTTGACATACACTATATTGCCAAAAGTATTGTCCCCGCCCTCCAAATCATTGGATTCAGGTGTTCCAATCACCTCCATGGCCACAGGTGTATACAATCAAGCACCTAGGCATGCAGACTGCCTCTACAAACATTTGTGAAAGAATGGGTCACTCTCAGGAGCTCAGTGACTCCAAGTGTGGTACCGTGATAGGTTGCCACCTGTGCAATAAGTCCATCCGTGACATTTCCTGGCTACTAAATATTCCACGGTCAACTGTTAGTGGTATTATAACAAAGTGGAAGCAACTGGGAACAACATCAACTCAGCCACCAAGTGGTAGGCCACGTAAAATGACAGAGTGGGGTCAGTGGCTGAAGTGCACAGAAGTCACCAACTGTCTGCAGAGTCAATAGTTAAAGACCTCCAAACTAAATGTGGCCTTCAGATTAGCCCAACAACAGTGTGTAGAGAGCTTCATGGAATGGGTTTCCATGGCCGAGTAGCTGCATCCAAGCCTTACATCACCAAGTGCAATGCAAAGTGTCAGATGCCGTGGTGTAAAGCACGCTGCCACAGGACTCTAGAGCAGTGGATATGTGTTCCCTGGAGTGACCAATCACACTTCTCTGTCTGGCAATCCTATGGATGTGTCTGGGTTTGGCAGTTGCCAGGAGAACAGTACTTGCCTGATTGCATTGTGCTAAGTGTAAAGTTTGGTGGAGTGGGGATTATGGTGTGGGGTTGTTTTTTAGGGGTTGGGCTTGGCCCCCTAGTTCCAGTGAAGGGAACTCTTAAGGCGTCAGCATACCAAGACATTGTGGACAATTTCATGCCCCCAACTTTGTGGTAAGAGTTTGGGGATGGCCCCTTCCTGTTCCAACATGACTGCGCACCAGTGCACAAAGCAAGGTCCATACAGACATGGATGAGCAAGTTTGGGGTGGAGGAACTTGACTGGCCTGCAGAGTCCTGACCTCAACCCCATAGAACACCTTTGAGATGAATTAGAGTGGAGACTGTGAGTCAGACCTTCTCATCCGACATCAGTGCCTCACCTCACAAATGTACATCTGGAAGAATGGTCAAACCTTCCCATAGACACCCTCCTAAACCTTGTGGACGGCCTTCCCAGAACAGTTGAAGCTGTTATAGCTGCAAAGGGCGGGGCCAACTCAATATTGAACCCTAAGGACTAAGACTGGGATGCTATTAAAGTTCATGTGCGTGTAAAGGCAGACCGACCAATACGTTTGGCAATATAGTGTAGTTTAACAAAATTAGCAGACTGTGAGTAAATCTGACCTTAACATCCAGGTTGGCGATCTCCTGCTGGTTAGTAGTTGATTGAAGAAAGTTGCTCATTTGGGCCTTTAAAGGGTCATCCACCTCAACATCAATGTCATAACACGCTGTCTTCTTCTGATCGTTAGGGTCCACACTAAACCAAAAGGGTAAATCAAAGCATTAAAAACAAATTGATTCATATAGAATAACTACTCGCAAGGAGCCTTATAAATCATGATATTTCAGTTTTGAGTGGGTGACGGTATATAGAAGCTTTTGATACGTTAATACTTTAATAGGAACCTGTCAGGAGATAAATATATAGGCTGCCACTGCTAGTTTCTCCTGGAGAAAATGCTAGTCGCCTGGCTGTGATGATCATGTTTTGTCTTCACTACTTTCTGAGTTACTGACCAGAAACTAGTAATAAGATAATGAATTACTGTCCTCTGGAATATAACTTGATGACCTCTAGTTGACTGGCAAGATAATCCTTTTTTGGTGTATTCTGAGTCAAAGACTCGGAACATGCAAGTGGAGTCAGATTTATCCCATGCTGGTGGCTCAAAAAGTATTAGAGCTATTAGGAAGGCATCACAGTCAGGCAGGGCGCCATTTCTATCCTACCTTCAGGACATTTCATGCCAGAAGCAGATGGACTACTTCCAACCTGTGTCTCACTCTCATCTCCAGAATGTGTGGGTATATGGCTGTGGAATGTTCATTAGTGTTTTGATTCCTGATTGTGGCTTTTAGTAAGACCTAATAAAGATGTTGATGATTTGATTTTATTTTCCTTCATAAATTCTTTATTTAAATAGCATCAGCCGAGTACTCATGTAACCATATGTGAACTATATAGCATAAAAAGGCAGCAATACAATGTTTTCATATAGAAGGATTAGTGCATTCCCCTAGGAGAAAAGAGGCTACAATCTAGATGTTAAGGGTCGCTGTATTTATAACAATGTAGGGATATCTCTGCTCTTGAAATTTTCTAATATTCTTTAGGCTAAAGGTGTAGTTTATGGGGAATACAATACAAATAGGATAGAAAGCAGAGAGAGAGAGAGGGCGGAAGGGAGAGAGAGAGAGAGAGAGAGAGAGAGGGCGGAAGGGAGAGAGAGAGGGCAGAAGGGAGAGGGAGAGAGAGAGAGAGAGGGGGGGGCGGAAGGGAGAGAGAGAGGGCAGAAGGGAGAGAGAGAGGGCAGAAGGGAGAGAGAGAGGGGGGGCAGAAGGGGGAGAGAGAGAGGGCAGAAGGGAGGGGGAGAGAGGGGAAGGGGAGAGGGGAAGGGGGGGAGAGAGGGGAGGGGGAGAGAGAGGGGGGAGGGGGGAGCGAGAGGGAGGGGAGAGAGAGAGAGGGGGGGAGAGGGAGGGGGGGGAGAGAGGGAGGGAGGGAGAGAGAGAGGGGGGAGGAAGGGGGGGGAGCGAGAGAGAGGGGGAGAAAGGCAGGGGAGAGGGGGGAGAGAGAAGGAGGGAGGAGAGAGAGAGAGAGTGGAGGGAAAGAGAGAGGGGAGAGAGAGGAAAGAGAGAGGAGAGAGAGAGGGGAGAGGTGAGAAAGAGAGAGAGAGAGGGGGGAGGTGAGAAAGAGAAAGAGAGAGGGGGGGGGGAGACACCGGGAAGAGAGGGAGGGAGAGAGAGAGATATACTGGTAAGAGAGGGAGAAGGAGGGAGAGAGAGAGAGAGACACTGGGAAGAGAGGGAGAGAGACCAGGAAGAGAGGGAGAGAGACCAGGAAGAGAGGGAGAGAGAGAGAGAGGGAGGTAGGTCTGAACTAAAGGAGGTATGTCCCTTAGTTTGGAAGATATTAGTATTTCTTGATAAGTTGATTTGAACATTATCTACTCTAACCATGTGACGTTTGCACACGATAGTTATCGACTGTTCCTTGTATTTATGATACTGTTTATGCATTTTTATGCAGTTGAAACTGTACTTTATACTTAAAAATTTACCAAAAATACCAAAAATCTAATAAAAATATTGAAAAGAAAATCCAGTAGTACACTGTCTCACCCTGCTCTGCACATGCTCATTTGTTCTCTATTTTCCAGCATTGTGCCTAAAATCAGAGCCACTAGAGGCCGATCTGCTGAAAGTCTAAAGATTTAATGCTGCTCAGGGGCTTTGGGCTTTAGCAAAACGGCAGCCTCCAGCAAGGAGAATCAGGAACAATGCTGGAGGCAATTTACAGAACATACTTATTTTGGTGGCATAGTTAATAATGCTGAATGTATGTTCCTTGAACAAAGACTTCCCTTTAAGGGTGTAAAAAAAAAAAAAAAGATGAGCAGATATCATGCACACCATACAGTACAAGTGTACAAGTGTCATCCCCAGGTATATTATACCCCGTCAAAGCTTTAGCTTAACAAACCAGATCTGGATAATCCTAACGGGAAGTCATTTTAGTACAAATCAATGCTGCGCCAAGCTGAGCATATGTTGCCTGTCAGAGGGAAACGTGTTGAAATTTAAGCATGAAGTTTCACTTCTTTAAAAGCACATATGCTTCCTGTTGTTTAGTAAGCAGTAGGCTGGTGTTTTTTTTCTCCATATACCAATCTGAAGCTGATTAATCTGGGAAATCTTTCTTTCATGTGTAAAGGTTTTATGTGGATTGCAGTTGGGTTTCTAGAAAGCGTTGTGGAAATAGGAGAATCCCCTACACAAACATACAGCGTGTGCTTCCTACAACAGAAGGCACTGCAGCCCATAATCTCCATCACAATAAGACATCTGTCTTATAAAATGAGGGAAGGATATATAGTATTGCCCGTCTTTCACGGTTCACTTTGCATGTTTGTCTATAGTACTCAGTAGTGTTGAATTAAAGCACAGCTGTACTTTGGTAATAAACACAATGCTGTAAAAGAGAATGGTAGGGAAGCCAGACACTGTATTTGGTTTTTTCATTAGAGGGGGTTTTAATGCATTTTGGAACTGCCATGCGTATTGCTTGCAGGCACCAGCAGGTGTGCCACAAAAAGGCAAACCCAGGAATGCCCAAAACTAGGCTGAATGTGTACATTACCCACCTTTCTGAAGTATGACCACCTCCTCAGCCATCCCTGACACACTAACTGGGGAACATGAAAGAGCTTTAACTTTTGCTCAGGTTGCATGTACTTAGGTTTAGGGCCTCCACTGTGTACATGAGTTACATAGAGAGGAAAAAAATTAGTTCTTCAGTTGTATAGAAGTGATAGGTTTACATTAGAAGTGCTCCAGGACTGCCCAGGATCACAACCTCATGAGATTAGCTTTCCCAGGACCCCCCGAGAAGGCCCACTGACATAGCCCTAGCCTTGGTAATTGCACCAGAAATCAAGGTGTAAGGTATTTTTTCACATCTTTCTTCCTGTGTTTTGTATCACTTCCAGGTAACAGGGGCTGAAAGACAGATGTAAGGTCTACTTTAAGGCTGCATTCACACTTGAGTGATTTGTAGCTTGAAGCTCCAAAAAACTTAAAAAGTCAATTGTTCTCTATGGTCCCTGTTCACACCTGATCGCACAAACAGGCACCATACAGAACAATTGATTGTTTAAGTTTTTTGGAGCTTCAAGCTATAATTCGCTCAAGTATGAATGCAGCTTTTAGCAAAGTGGTGCTTTTCCCATTTAAAGTGGAGTTCCAGTCACACTGTAAAAACTGTAGTTGCGGATTTTTAAAAAACAGACACTCACCTGTACCTCGATCCCGCGGTGTCCTCCCCGCAACCCATTTCACCGGCCATCCGGTGTTCCTGGCGCCGACATCTTCAGTATGGGCACCTGGTTGTGACAGCTTGCGGCTTCACAGCTGGGTGCACACTGCACATCCGCGAGTACCGCTGCGCTTTCTGAATGGTCCCGTAGTCTTCTGTCACGTGTCCCAGAAGACTACGGAGAAGGGGGTGACAACATTGGCTATTGATTGTCTAGACGATCGCAGCAGAAGTGGCAGCGGGTACCTGTCAATTTCAGGTACCCGCTCCCCCCACTCTCCAGTCTTTAAAGTGGAATGTCCCCTCTTGGATGGAGATCTGCTTTAATCACTTCAAGTCCGGACACTTTTACCCCCTTCCTGCCCAGGCCAATTTTCAGCTTCCAGTGCTTTCACACTTTGAATGACAATTGCGCGGTCATGCAACACTGCACCCATATGGATTTTTTTGCATTTTTTTGAGACAGATAAAACTTTATTTTGGTGGTATTTATTCACCACTGGGATTTTTATTTTGTTTGCTATATAAATGAAAAAGTCCAAAATTATTTTTTTAAAAAGTGTTTTTCTTATACAATTTTGCAAATAAACAATCTTTCTTCATACATTTTGGCCACAATGTATTCAGTTACCTTTTTAGTAACAAAAAAAAAACCCAAATTAGTTTATAACCAAAAATTATACATTTTAAAATTTTTGTTTTACATTTTTATTTTATTTTTTTATATTATTATTTATTTTTTAACATACTGTCACCCTAGCAGTACAGTGTCACCACAGTGACACTGTGGTGACACTGTACTACTTGTGGGGGGTAATGAAGATTTTTATTTTTTTATTTTTTTTACACTGATTGCTTTTACACCCATAAAGGCTGTAAAAGCAATAATTTCTCCTCTCTGGCTGCATTTTTGTAGCCATTGAGAAATACTGTGTGAGCTGTTTTTGGTCACAGCTTGTCACATGGTACAAGGCTGTTGTGAATAGCCCTGTACCATGTGATCTCTGTGATCATTCACAGATTTCACTAGTAGTAAGCAATGATGTCAGGAAGTGACATCTTGCTTACTACTATATTCATGTGATCACTGATTGGCCAATCAGTAATCACATGATCGGGACCTCACACAGAGGTCCCATACAGCGATCGGTGTTCCGCTGTGTCCTGAGGAGTGCGCACAAGCAGGGAAGCGGGGAGGACGTTTATAAACGGCCGCCCACCCCTGCACTGCTCCCGTCCGGCCGTTTATGTACATGGGCCAGACAGGAAGTGGTTCAGGACACAAAAGGTTTGCTTTATTCCTCCCAGCAACATATATTTACCTTTATTTTGTTTACCACTCTGATCAGTGCTAGGAACACAAAATGAAGGTAGGTCTATTCTGGGTTAGATAAATGACAGTAAACCCATTGCTTTGTCTGGTTTGGGCGAAGCACAGGTTCACTTTAAGGGAGGCATAAAGGTGGCAGTTGGCATTATGAATGGGCAGGAAATCAGCAGTCATCACCATACTAGTTTCATTTTATATATGCTCATTTCTAATAACATTCTAAACTTTTACAGATTTATGAGCATTATTATCATTGTGCCATAAACAAACGTGCAGTTCTTTCACCGAAGTGGTCCTTACTCACCTAATGGTGTGGTTAATTATTATGGGATCCGGGTGCTGCAAGAGACTTGCCAGTTTCATGGGGATGTCAGAGAACCTCATTCGGATGCAGTTAAAGATCTGTGTTTGTAAGAACCAAAAAAGGATAAACACAAAACTGAGCAAATTCAGTATATTTGTGTGCATATTTATTGCGAAGTTTAAAAAATAATATATCTATACAAGCAAAGTATTTATGAAGTGTATACCTAGAGATAAAATGAATCAGGAAGGTTACGGAAGACTATGAAATGTCAAGAGGTGTGAGGAATGCATAGGTACACACAAATGTATTCGTTTTGGCGATGGACACATGGGAAGGCCCTACACGCATGCTCGGGCTTGTCATTCCATAACAAATGGAGAGTTGCCCCTGCTGCTGCAGTCTCAATTGTTTCCTACCTGCCTGAAGTATCGGTTACAGTTGATGTACTCCTTCTCATGGCTGTCCTGAAGCTTGTTATTCTTGATGTACAGCCACAGAGCTTGCATGATGTTGGCACGGGTCTGAGTGTGAACACCCAGGAGCCGAGCCAGGCGGGTGTCCAATTTATACTGGGGAGGCTGCCAAAGCACAATGGAAGGCATTAATAAGGAACGGATTGTATCCAGATTTTGTATTATCTTCGCTACACACTACTTAGACAATCAGTTTTATTCAACTTTTACTCCTTGAATAAAATATATTCTCATTATATATATAAAAGACAAGTACAGAGGTTTATTTACAGGCCATCTCTACTCCGACTGTTATTTCTGTTTTGCAAAGTTACCAGCAAGTTAAATGACATGGGGTTATATTCCGGATTTGTACCACTATTGGAATTCTTTGTTTCCCCCATATACCATGGTCAATGCAAAGCCAAGTGATTGTGCTATGTGCCTCCATTGACTTATGAAACGTAGAACAATAATAAACAAATAACTGAAGATTTACACCTCAATACATAAAGGGGGATATGATCACCATGTATAATACATAAGGGGGGATATGATCTCCGTGTATAATACATAAAGGGGGATATGATCACCATGTATAATACATAAGGGGGGATATTATCTCCATGTATAATACATAAGGGGGGGATATGATCTCCATGTATAATACATAAGGGGGGGATATGATCTCCATGTATAATACATAAGGGGGATATGATCTCCATGTATAATACATAAGGGGGGGATATGATCTCCATGTATAATACATAAGGGGGGATATGATCTCCATGTATAATACATAAGGGGGATATGATCACCATGTATAATACATAGGGGGGATATGATCTCCATGTATAATACATAAGGGGGATATGATCACCATGTATAATACATAAGGGGGATATGATCACCATGTATAATACATAAGGGGGATATGATCTCCATGTATAATACATAAGGGGGGATATGATCACCATGTATAATACATAAGGGGGATATGATCTCCATGTATAATACATAAGGGGGGGATATGATCACCATGTATAATACATAAGGGGGGATATGATCTCCATGTATAATACATAAGGGGGGATATGATCAACATGTATAAATACATCAGTGGTTCATATAGTGAACTCGGTGTAGAGATTTTCACCCTGAGGTCATCACAGAGGACAAGGGGGCACTCTTTATGTCTGGAGGAAAACAGATTTAATCTCCAAACACAGAAAAGCTTCTCCATAGTGAGAGCTGTGAAAATGTGGAATAGACTCCCTCAAGAGTTGGTTCTGGCCAGCTCAGTGGATTGCTTTAAAAAAGTCCTGGATTCTTTCCTAGATACACAGAATATAACTGGATACTAACATTTATAGGTAAAGTTGATCCAGGGAATATCTGATTGCCTCTCGGGGGATCAGGAAGGAATTTTTTTCTCCTGCAGGAGCAAATTGGAACATGCTTTTCTGGGTTTTTTTGCCTTCCTCTGGATCAACTGTGGGTATAGGATTATAACTTTCTTTTTTTTTTTAATGGTTGAACTGGATGGACTTGTATCTTTTTTCAGCCAGACTAACTATGTAACTATTATGATCTTGTAGGACAGAGTGGGTTTAAGTAACACAACCAAATCTTGCCCCTTGCCTAAGCTTGTGATTGGATAGTGAATGGAGAAGCAGCAGACTAATAAACTAATCTATATGCCACGCTGCTCCTTCTACTTATCAGCATGTTAGAAACTTTTGTAAATGATAAAAAAATGGCTGGAGTTGCACTTTAGCTTTGCCCCTAATCTGTGCCAGAAAAAACAGCATTGGATATTGGTCTGGTTATTACAACAGGATGGATTTATTTTTTTTTAACTCTGCAAAATCTCATCTCCGTGCACTTACTTGGTGGTCCAGCATTAGAAGCAAGGTGCATTTCACATTCACGTCCCCAGGTCTCTTCACCTGGAATCCATCTGTTTCCTGAGTGCTTGCCATTCTGTGCCACTGGAGGGAGAGGAGTTTTCTTGTAAAAATGTATTTAGATAATGTACACATCATTCTGATTTCCTCACTAATGTCACAGGTTTATTTTTGCTCTATGTATAAAAAAATTGCTCTGTCAATCAAACAAAACAGACACGAGAGCACTGACACTGCTGCTTAGTAATACCCACATAAACTATTTTATGGTTAACCATCTTTTTTTCAGTATTAGCAATAAAAGTACAGACACAAAAAAGGGAATTAATTCAGTACATACAACTGAGAAAGTTCCACCCAGAGGGTAACATGAGGTGTTAACGCAAATCTAAAGGTATTTTTTTTTTTTTTTTAATAACAAACAGGCTATACTTACCTGCTGTGTGTAATGGTTTTGCACAGAGCATCCTGGATCCTCCTCTGCTGGGGTCCCCTGCAGGCTCTCCTGGCCCCTCCCTTCTGTCAAGTGCCCCCACAGCAAGTAGCTTGCTATGGGGGCACTCGCTGCTCCATATGTCCATTCACATACGGAGCAGCGGCTTAGCCCCAACCCCCTCTCTCTCCTCATTGGCTGACTGGTGGCGATTGACAGCAGCGGGGGCCAATGGCTCCCGCTTGCTATCTCAGCCAATGAGAAGGCAGAGACCCAGGACAGCTGAGGCTGTCATTCATATCGCTGGATAGTGATGAGGCTCAGGTAAGTATTGAGGGAGCTGGGATAGCTGCTGCACACAGAAGGTTTTACCTTCATGTATAGAATGCATGAAGGTAAAAAGCCTTGAGACTTTACAACCACTTTAAGCTTCATAGTTTCAGTTTTCATTTTTTTTTTCTCAAAAATGAAAATGCTGTAACACTATATCCTCAGATAAGGGAGGAAAGGATAGGGCAAGTGGGGTTTGTCAGGATATGGAATAAGAGGCTTGGTGTAATGGAATCATAAAAAAGAAAGGATACAGCACCTCAATGGCTAATGAACAGGATATATTTATTGGACGTAAAAAATGACAATGCACATCCCCATACATTCCCTCTCCCTACCGCCCGCCCTAAAAAAATTGCTGGGGTGGAGCTGTGCCTTCTGGAGGGGTTTTCTTTGGGGGTGGTTTTTGGGCGGGCGGTGAGGGGATGTGCATTGTCATATTTTACGTCCAATAAATATATCCTGTCCATTAGCCATTGAGGTGCTGTATCCTTTCTTTTTTGTAAGCTTTTGCTTTTGGATGCACCTCCCCCGTTATACGTATGCAGGGGGTATGGCATGAGCTGGTGTACCACTCGAGCATGCATCCCGAGCATGCACAATTTGCACGCCTGCAGAGCCACGCAGCAGCGCGATCTGTCAACGGCCATGTACCTCGGACACGGCCGATGACAGATCGGAGTACTGGCCCCGTTGCCAGTACCATGTGACCTGCTGTAACCAATCACAGCAGGTCACATGACAGTTGTATACAATCGATGGCTTCATTCATGCCATCCATTGTATACTAGTGTGCCTAGCTGTGAATGGTCACAGCGATCACATGCACAAGCTGGGCCAATCACAGCTCAGCTGTGTCATGTGATTAGCCGTGGCCAAATCATAGCTAAGCACAAAAAAAAAAAAAAAAAAACCCTGAATGAATCAATGTCATTCAGGTAAATGCTTGCTTATAGCAAAGTAATTCTTTGCTATAAGCAAATTGTGTAAAAAAAAAAAAAAATACTGATAACTTCCCCAAAGTATGGTAACATTGTACTACTTTGGTCATAGTGAAATACAAAAAAAATCTTAAAAAAAAGAAAAGAAATGTAATAAAAAATTAAAAATATTTTAAAAAAAATTATATATTTTTTTTCATACTGTCAGTGTCCCTGATCACCGCCATGCCAGTTATATGATGACGCTGTACTGCACTGGTGACAGTATGTAAAAAAAAATAGTGAAAATAATTTTTGTAATTTTTTAATTTTCCGAAAAATTATGACAAAAAAATACAACTTCAAAAAACTCGCCATGCCTCTTATGAAGTACGTCGGAATGTCTACTTTGCAAAAAGTGGTCATTTGGGGGATATCTGTACTGTTCTGACATTCTTGGACCTCAAGAAATTAGATTGGCTGTCAGTACTTCAGGATTGATCAATATTCAGATCTATACCATAGTTTGTGAACTCTATAAAACTTTCCTACAAACTAAAAAATACATCCTAATTTGGGTTATTTTCACCAAAGACATGTAGCAGAATACATCTCGGCCTAAATTTATGAAGAACAAATTATTTATTTGCAAACTTTTATAATAGAAACAAAGAAAAACGTGTTTTTTTTTCAAAATTGTCGGTCTTTTTTGTTAATTTAGCAAAAAATAAAAATCCCCGGCAGTGATTAAATACCACCAAAAGAAAGCTCTAGTTGTGTGAAGAAAATGATAAAATTTTAGTTTGGGTACAATGTTGTATGACCGCGCAATTGTCATTCAAAGTGTGAGAGCGCTGAAATCTGAAAAATGGCCTGGGAGGGAAGGGGGTAAATTGCCCGGTATTGAAATGGTTAATCTCAATGCAAGGAGGCTTCTGTTGGTCCAATTACACTCTGCATTGTTTTATTTGTTGGTTAAAATGTATCTTTAGGCAAACCTTTTATTTTTAGTTGGGAAGGATTAGAACCCCTTTCAGGTTTTACTGCTCTTGGAGACTCTGCTAGAGAGATCCCACCACCACCACCACTTACTGTCCTGGGGACAACCTTTTCACACGACTGGAAGTGAAGGAAAGAAACACTTTAGCATCTCCTGCGCTCAGAGACCCAGATCAGGAATAGGTGGATTGATTGACCTCCGTGTAAACTCGTCCAACAAAAGGATCAAAGGTTGTGCAGCCCTTTAGTAAGGCTGGGAAAGCCTGACAAGTACTGCAAATAAGAACAAAAGAAAGCGCACCAACCTTGCGCATTACCTCAGCGATAAAAGCGATTTTATTAAAATGGGATGTATATTCACAAACATAGCAGTACAAAAGCATATAATGTCACAAAAGCATATACTGTCCAAGCGTGGATCACAAGAGTTCAAGTAGCGTGCGAATCCCACTGAAAGGGAGACTCTCCGTACAAGGCTGACGCGTTTCGAAGGGAGATACCTTCTTCCTCAGAGCTCTGAGACATTATATGCCTTTTGTACTGCTACGTTTGTGCTTTGAGGAAGAAGGGATCTCCCTTCGAAACGCGTCACCCTTATACAGAGAGTCTCCCTTCCAGAGAGATTCGCACGCTACTTGAACTCTTATGATCCACGCTTGGACATTTTATGCTTTTGTGTATTATATGCTATGTTTATGAGTATACATCCTATTGTAATAAAATCGCTTTTATCGCTGAGGTAGTGCGCAAGGTTGGTGCGCTTTCTTTTGTTCTTATTTGCAACACTTTAGCATCTACATGGACTTTCATTGGTGTATTATATTATCATGTGCAGAACTGGTACAATTTAGCAGAGGAGATAGCGTGGCATTTTTCAAGATGTAAGTCTTTGTCTGTAATATAAACCAAGCCTCACTAAGATGGTAAAAAGTGTCTTTTTTTGTATTCAGTGATTTATTGAACAAAGTTCTTTTATTAAATATGCATGTGATGCTTTGTGCTTGGGATTTAAGAATAGAACTTCCAGTTATTTTACTCACCTCAACCAGGTGGTTGTCTGGTCCATACAGATCTTTTTCCAGCTCGATAACAAGGCTTTTAAAGAATGAAGAGAACTTCCTCTTCTGCTTACTTGGCTGTGAAAATACAGGAAAAATCTGACTGTTATACCATCATACTGATCAATGACTCTCCAGACCACCTAGATCAGTGTTTCTCAACATTTTTTTCAGTCCAGGCACCCTTTAAAATTATGGACAGTCTTGAGGCACCCCATTCTAAAATGTGAAAAACTATATTAATTTTTTATAATGCAGCAACATCCACACCCGTAGGACACCCAACATTAGAGGTGATTTATTCTTTCAAAGCAAATACACGTTTGCACACTGGTACTGACTAGTATGCCTATGTTTCTCTTCTCCCTCAGTTTTTCTCCATCACTGAGCTAATGTGACCCCAGCACTGATGGAGAGGGGCAGGAGAGGGTCAAAATAGGATGCTGTGCAGGCAACTGACATCCTCCTTATCAACTGATGATGTCATTGGTTGTCAGGACACCTGCAGCTAGAAGGTCATAATGGTGCACAATGTAAACCTGTGGCTTTGGGTGACTAAAAGGCTGGCTTGTTCCACTCGTTGGCTTGTATACAAGTTTTGGGCAATTTTTGGACATTTTGCCAAGGCACACCTGAAGAAACCTCAAGGCACCATCGTTGAGAAAGGCCAACCTAGAGAACGGCTGATATCTTCTTATCCTGCTCAGATACTGAATAAGACAGAATGGGTCCCTAGTCAAGGCAGGAGCTTTCATACCCTCATCCATTTCATTAACGATGGAAAGGATTTCAATTGGCACATAGATACCACCCTACTGGCATGGCCCTTCTTCTGATATCAATTCCCTACAACTGCATCCTTCCCTATGAAGGTGCAAAGCTGTGACCAGTCAGGATATCCTCTTGGTTTACTGCAGGAACATGACTGCATGACATCCATGGGGTCCTTACCGAGGTTGCTTTGTGTAGTGTCCAGTGCTAATTCCACAAAACCAACAATGTCTAGAACTGCTTGAAATGAATAAAATGTGTTTTATAAAATAGGGTTTGTGGGAATTTTTTTTTGCCAATTAGAAGACTCCATTTATATTCGAATATAGAGTGGTATCTGTAATTTGCAGGACATCCCACTATGCACCTGCATTTTATGATTTTGCAACCCTAATTTTATTAGCGAATACAAAAAAAGGACAATAAACACTCATTAGGGTAAACCAGGAAATTATTTAAGTTCTCATCAACTTCTCCATTACTGCAGTATAACCATAGATGCAAATACCACTCAGTTCCCTTTGTTGTAAATTGGTTGGTTACATGAGTTAAGGCAGCCTTTCTCAACCAGGGTGCCTTCAGGCTTCTTCAGGGGTGTCTTCAGGCTTCTTCAGGGGTGTCTTGGCAAAATGCCCAAAAATAGTATACAAGCCAGCAGGTGGATCAATCCTACCTTTTAGTTACACAAAGGCACAGGTTTTCATTGCGCACTTTTATGACCTTCAAGCTGCCTGCACCTTAACAACCAACTACATCATCGGTTGATAAGGAGGGTACTGCCCCTCTCCGTCAGCACTGGGGTCACATTAGTGGAGTGAGGGAGAGAAAATGAGAGAGACACCCTGGAATACTAGTCAGTACCAGTGTACAAAAGTGTATTTGCTTTGGAAGAATAAATCACCTCTAACGTTGGGTGTACTGGATGTGTGTAGAATAGTTTTTTACATTTTAGATTGGGGTGCCTTGAGTTTGGGCAGAATTTTAAAGGGTGCCTTGAGATTATCCATAATTTTAAAGGGTGCCTTGACTGAAAAAAAGTTGAGAAACACTGAGTTAAAGGGGAGCTCCACCCAAAAGGGGAAGTTCCGCTTTAAGAATTGCTCCCCATTAAGAATTGGCACCTTTGGGGGGTGGGGGGAGCGGGTACCCGATTTGACAGCTCCCACTTCCGGTCGGCTCGGCGATCGGAAGGTGTCCTCCCTCCCTTCCATCTTTTGGGACTCGTGACAAGTCCCAGAAGACTACAGGACCATTCATGAAGCACAGCGCTACTTGCGCATGCGCAGTGGACACCCGGCCGTGAAGCCGCAAGCTATCACAGCCGGGTGCCCACACTGAAGATGCTGGCCTCCTGGAATACAGGACGGCTGGTGAAACGGGCTGCGGGGGACACACCACGGGACCGAGGGACAGGTAAGTGGCTGTTTTTTTAAAAGTCAGCAGCTACAGTTTTTGTAGCTGCTGCCTTTTATTTTTTGATAGGTTGAGTGGAACTCCACTTTAAGAAATAGGAGGAAATTTTACGTTTTAATAAAAAAAATTTGTGAGCATCTCAGATATCTTGCAATGAATTGCAGAACACTTGCAGAACACACATCTTGATAGGAGGAAAGCCCTGTCCCATGACCTGTCAAAGTCATGTGATCAGTGTCATTTTCCTCTTGGCGCACTTTTTCCTCAATTTTTTTGCATATATCAGAAGATTTTGGTTTTTAGAAAATGAATAATATGGTCAGTCCATACTATGGTCTATAAACCTGTCTATATGATCTGCTCTACCATCACTACTTATATTGTTGATATTTATTCCTATTATACTTTGTATCCTATTTCTACCATAAAGGCCATATTTTACAGGCTAGAAGAGTGACAAGTTACAGCCTGGAAGGTATGCTTTGGTCGCATCAGAAAGCCCTTTTGAAGCTCTTGCTTTTTTTTTTTTTAAAAGGAAATTGAGGAAGAAGCCTTGTTATAGCGCCACACAAAAGAGGACAAATCACCTTAGAAGCATTTATAAAACATTTGCAGTGTGCTTCCCTTGAAATAAAGGCAGATAGCAAGCTTTGCAGGTTGGAACAAAATAAAAATTATTATTATTATACAGGATTTATATAGAGCCAACAGTTTGCTCAACGCTGTACATTATAATCGCATGCTAGACTGTTTGCTATTTGTGTAAAGAGCAGGAATTTCCTCTGCAAAGCATTTGGAAAGCATAATTAAGATGATCAATTGCCTGTGTCTGACTCCTGTGTGAATAAGGCCCACGCGTTTCTTACGTTGTCAAAATCATTCGAATTGTATAATCTCACTCACATCATCCAGCAGTTTTCCTTCAACCCGCAGCTCCCAGGAACTGACTCTCTCGGCTTCATCTCCGTCAGGTTTCCCAGGAGTGAATGTGTTGGAAATGTATATCCTCAGCTTGCGCTTTTGCTGGAGAGGGAAATTCTTTGTCAGAAAACTCATGTTTCAGTCATTGTGAGATCCGCACCTACTCCATCCAATTATACCACCTCTCAAACAACAGGGAGATCAAAGGCTCACTTTTGGTCTTGGATAATGAGGGCAGATTTGTAAAAATGGAATTAAAACCAGAGCACATCAACCAGGCTGCATTGAGAAGCTGACTTCTCCATCAAAACTTAATAAGCAGCAAGAAGATCTTCTTTTTTTTACAGGCAGCTAGACTGCAGCATCCACTGTATAGTCACCATTTAAGTGATTACATGGATTAGGCTGTAAACTTGCTAGAACAGAACTCCAATCCCAGTTGTTCAATAATCTTTATTTAAAAAAAAATAAAAATACAGTACATCTCGGTCATACAAGCTCATTAATTTCTTCACGTTCACTCAGTTCAAAAACAATGCAAGTACAGAAAAATACCAAGTGGTCCCCCCAGAAATCCAGCGTGCTCCTAACTTTCTGTAGTGAGCTACCAAACTGAAAGGGGGGATATGATCTCCATGTATAATACATAAGGGGGGGATATGATCTCCATGTAGAATACATAAGGGGGGGATATGATCTCCATGTAGAATACATAAGGGGGGATATGATCTCCATGTATAATACATAAGGGGGGATATGATCACCATGTATAATACATAAGGGGGGATATGATCACCATGTATAATACATAAGGGGGGATATGATCTCCATATATAATACATAAGGAGGATATGATCTCCATGTATAATACATAAGGGGGGGATATGATCTCCATGTATAATACATAAGGGGGGATATTATCTCCATGTATAATACATAAGGAGGATATGATCTCCATGTATAATACATAAGGGGGGATATGATCTCCATGTAGAATACATAAGGGGGGGATATGATCTCCATGTAGAATACATAAGGGGGGATATGATCTCCATGTAGAATACATAAGGGGGGATATGATCTCCATATATAATACATAAGGGGTATATGATCTCCATGTATAATACATAAGGGGGGATATGATCTCCATGTATAATACATAAGGGGGATATGATCTCCATGTATAATACATAAGGGGGATATGATCTCCATGTATAATACATAAGGGGGGATATGATCTCCATGTATAATACATAAGGGGGGATATGATCTCCATGTATAATACATAAGGGGGAATATGATCTCCATGTATAATACATAAGGGGGGATATGATCACCATGTATAATACATAAGGGGGGATATGATCTCCATGTATAATACATAAGGGGGGATATGATCTCCATGTATAATACATAAGGGGGGGATATGATCTCCATGTATAATACATAAGGAGGGATATGATCTCCATGTATAATACATAAGGAGGGATATGATCTCCATCTATAATACATAAGGAGGGATATGATCTCCATCTATAATACATAAGGGGGATATGATCTCCATGTATAATACATAAGGGGGGATATGATCTCCATGTATAATACATAAGGGGGGATATGATCTCCATGTATAATACATAAGGGGGGATATCTCCATGTATAATACATAAGGGGGGATATGATCACCATGTATAATACATAAGGGGGGATATGATCTCCATGTATAATACATAAGGGGGATATGATTTCCATGTATAATACATAAGGGGGGATATGATCTCCATGTATAATATATAAGGAGGGATATGATCTCCATGTATAATACATAAGGGGGGATATGATCGCCATGTATAATACATAAGGGGGGATATGATCTCCATGTATAATACATAAGGGGGGATATGATCTCCATGTATAATACATAAGGGGGAATATGATCTCCATGTATAATACATAAGGGGGGATATGATCTCCATGTATAATACATAAGGGGGGATATGATCACCATGTATAATACATAAGGGGGGATATGATCTCCATGTATAATACATAAGGGGGGATATGATCTCCATGTATAATACATAAGGGGGGGATATGATCTCCATGTATAATACATAAGGAGGGATATGATCTCCATGTATAATACATAAGGAGGGATATGATCTCCATGTATAATACATAAGGGGGATATGATCTCCATGTATAATACATAAGGGGGGATATGATCTCCATGTATAATACATAAGGGGGGATATCTCCATGTATAATACATAAGGGGGGATATGATCACCATGTATAATACATAAGGGGGGATATGATCTCCATGTATAATACATAAGGGGGATATGATTTCCATGTATAATACATAAGGGGGATATGATCTCAATGTATAATACATAAGGAGGGATATGATCTCCATGTATAATACATAAGGGGGGATATGATCTCCATGTATAATACATAAGGAGGGATATGATCTCCATGTATAATACATAAGGGGGGATATGATCGCCATGTATAATACATAAGGGGGGATATGATCTCCATGTATAATACATAAGGGGGATATGATTTCCATGTATAATACATAAGGGGGGATATGATCTCCATGTATAATACATAAGGGGGGATATGATCTCCATGTATAATACATAAGGGGGGATATGATCTCCATGTATAATACATAAGGGGGATATGATTTCCATGTATAATGCATGAGGGGGGATATGATCTCCATGTATAATGCATGAGGGGGGATATGATCTCCATGTATAATACATAAGGGGGGATATGATCTCCATGTATAATACATAAGGGGGGATATCTCCATGTATAATACATAAGGGGGGATATGATCACCATGTATAATACATAAGGGGGGATATGATCTCCATGTATAATACATAAGGGGGATATGATTTCCATGTATAATACATAAGGGGGGATATGATCTCCATGTATAATACATAAGGGGGATATGATCTCCATGTATAATATATAAGGAGGGATATGATCTCCATGTATAATACATAAGGGGGGATATGATCGCCATGTATAATACATAAGGGGGGATATGATCTCCATGTATAATACATAAGGGGGATATGATTTCCATGTATAATACATAAGGGGGGGGTATGATCACCATGTATAATGCATGAGGGGGGATATGATCTCCATGTATAATACATAAGGGGGGATATGATCTCCATGTATAATACATAAGGGGGGATATGATCTCCATGTATAATACATAAGGGGGGATATGATCTCCATGTATAATACATAAGGGGGATATGATCTCCATATATAATACATAAGGGGGGATATGATCTCCATGTATAATACATAAGGGGGGATATGATCTCCATGTATAATACATAAGGGGGGATATGATCTCCATGTATAATACATAAGGGGGGATATGATCTCCATGTATAATACATAAGGGGGGATATGATCAACATGTATAAATACATCAGTGGTTCATATAGTGGACTCGGTGTAGAGCTATGCACCCTGAGATCAACACAGAGGACAAGGGGGCACTCTTTGCGTCTGGAGGAAAATAAATTTAATCTCCAAACACGGAAAGGTTTCTTCACAGTGAGAGCTGTGAAAATGTGGAATAGACTCCCTCAAGAGTTGCTTCTGGCCAGCTCAGTGGATTGCTTTAACAAAGTCCTGGATTATTTCCTGGATACACAGAATATAACTGGATACTAACATTTACAGGTAAAGTTGATCCAGGGAATATCCGATTGCCTCTCAGGGAATCAGGAAATAATTTTTTTCCCTGTAGGAGCAAATTGGATCATGATTTGCTGGGTTTTTTTTCCTTCCTCTGGATCAATGGTGGGTATAGGATTATAACTTTTTTTTGGGTTGAACTGGATGGACTTTTGTCTTTTTTCAGCCAGACTAACTATGTAACTACGAGCTGACAACACAGTGGCAGCTTATGCTAAGACGATACAGAGAGGGGAAGGGGTTCTGTATTGCAGCAGAGAAAAATAATGTGGGCTGACAGCACTGCTTGATATTTCACTGTAGCGGAGGCAGTGTTGTCAGCTCAAACAGGAAGTTAGCAGCTCATTGGCTTTATGACAGTTCAACAGGTATTTGCAGTGTTTTTAAAAGGAAAAAACACAGGGATATTGTCAGCAAAAGGCCAGTCTGCAAAACAGTTTTGCTTCTCACCCCTATTAAATGAATTAATGATTACGACATCATTTAGAATGTCTCTTTTTTGCTGGCCTTAGCAGTGTACAGTCTCCATGTCTATGTGGCAGTGCAAGATATCCTAAGATATCCCGGCACATGCCTGACCTACATGTCTTGTAAGTGACATTGTGGGCCCCTGTGCAGTTGCAGCTAATCTTTTTTATTGTACTACAAAGAACATACAGCTGTATAAGAGGAGGAGGCAATACAGCCGGCATCACTAAATGGCGGACCGTGGTCCGGATGCGGACCTAGCCACTGTTTCATCCGGTCCCGGTCACGCCATTTAGGAGCTGCTTTTTTCCCCTCCATCCTCCACAGCTGTTATAACAGTAGAGCTGACAGCAGGAGACAGAACATTTCTGGAATGAGTGTGGAAAAACAGCACAATATTGAGCAGATTGCGGGAGCGCGAGCTGTCGTAACATTTCTGGTTCAGATGCGGGAAGCACAGCAGTGAATTGAGTGTGGGAGCTGCCGGGGGGTACATTTTTAAGTTACCCAGAGGCTGATTAGAAGTAGGGCAGTGCTAGCAGCCAATCAGCTGCTGGTTAATACAAAAAGTTAACCCCCGCAGCTCCCGTGCTCTATTCCGATGCAGAAATGTTATGACAGCCCCCGCGCTCTGTTCAATACTGTGCGGTTATTCCACACTGACTCCGGAAATGCTCTGCCCCCTACTGTCCGCTTTGCTGCTATAACAGTGGCGGAGGATGGAGGGAAAGAAGTGTCTCCATTAAATGATGTGATATGCTTCCCATACCCAATCCAGAAATGCTCTGCCTCCCGCTCTCTGCTCTAAGGTAGGAGAGTGGAGGGGGGCTGGGGACACTAAACACTACTCTGGCTGTATGTGTGATGTAAACGGGGGGGGGGGTAAGGAGGCATAATGTGAAGAGTGTCAGTCCTGTGTGCATGTGGTGGTGGTGGTGGTGGTGGTGGTGGGGGGGGGGGTGTGATGTAAATGGTAGGGGGGCAGTGCTGTGGGGGGGGTTGATGTGTAGAGGACAGAGAACACTACTTTTGGGGGGGGGGGATTTGTGATGCGAGGAGGGAGGCAATGCTGTGGAGGGGTTGATGTAAGGAGGGCAGAGAACACTACCTTGGGGGGGGGATTTTTGATGAGAAGAGGGAGGCTATGCTGTGTAGGGGGAGATGTAAAGGGGGGCATTGTTGTGATGGGGGGATGTGAAAGGGCTGAGGACAGAACTGTGGGGTAGGGATGTTAAGATGGGCATGGGGTTGATGTGAAGAGGGCAGAGTATACTACTGGGGGGGTGTGTGTGTGAAGGGGACAGTGCTGTGTGTGTGTGTGTGTGTGTGTGGGGGGGGTGTTGATGTGAAAAGGGCAGACAACACTATTGTTAGGGGGGGGCTGTGCCGTGAGGGGGTAGGGCAGTGCTGTTAGGAGAGATGTAAAGGGGAGGCAGTGTTGTGGGTGGATGTGAAGGGGGCACAGTTCTGCTGGGGGTTATGTGAAGGGGCAGAGGACAGTGCTGTGGGTAAGAGATGTGAAGGGGGCAGAGGACAGCAGTGTGGGGTGGGGGTGTTGATTTGAAGGGGGATTGAGGACTGCTGAAAGTAATGGGGCTTTACTGTAAAGGGGTGGGTGGGGGCTGAGGACATTGAAGTATAGAGATTTTGATATACAGTAGGAGATGGCTGAAAAAAAAAAAAAGGCGGTTTGGACCTCTGTTGGAAGAAAATTTTACTGGTCGGACCTCCATGAGTTTTAATACAGTTCCCCTGCATAGAGCATTATGTAAACAAAAATGCTGTGATAACCGAGAGCAACATCACCTCTCAGATCAGTTACATTTAGTATGTAATACATGGCATGCACCCCCCAAAATTCCCAATATCAGGAATTGCTTACAGTCAGGGGCTTTTTGATGGCATCCTGGATCTCCATCCTTTTCCTGGCTATTGTCTGGTCTAGTTTTCTTTCAAAAGCCAACAGGTCCATGTATGCCTGTGACTCGGGGACCAATTCTCGGATCTGTATACACAGAAGTTATGAAATATAATATTAGTGTATTAACTTAAAACAACATTTCATATTGTCAGGCAAAACTGATCCAGGGTTCAAGCAGATCTAAATCATAACTGAATGACATCTAGTCTGCTAAAGCGCTGTGTTTAACAAAATGCCATGTTTTACTTGATTTAGTCTTTTTTTTTTTTAGCATCTTCAGCCACTTTCTGTCTACAGTGTCAGCTATACATTGCTTGGGATTGGCTGACAACAGTGGACCATGCCTGTGTGTTTTGGCACAGCCGCTTGAAGTCTCTGCCAGGAGAACATGCAACAGGGTGACAATTCAGGTGCACAATTGGAAGTTGTCAATCCTTAACAGGAAGTGCATGAACAAGGACCTGAATGGCAGGATTAACAGGTATTATACTTAACTGCTTGCCTGCCGCCCTTTGGTAGAACTACTGCTACAAGGTGGCAGGGCTGTGCAAAATCACACACATACATATATATATATATACATATATATATATATATATATATATATATATATATATATATATATATATATATATATATACATACATACATACATACATACACACCTGATTTGCATTTCCAGGTAGGGAGCGCGTGCGAGCGCCGCCCTACACACATCACTATTCCCCGGAGATTCCCCGCTGGCACTCGGCGATCGTCCGGGAAAGCTGACAGGGGAGAGACCTGTGTGTTAACAACACAGGCTTCTCTCCTGCCAGCAAGGACATGTTGCACAGCAGAGAAATACAAAGCAGCATGTCTCCCTAGTAAAACACACAGCACATAAATGTAAAACAGCACACAGTTAACCCTGCCCGATGTCATTAGTACAGTGTCAGTGCTTTTTATTAGCACTGATCACTGTATTAATATCACTGGGGATGTCAGTGGCAGTTAGTCAGTTCCCCCCCCCAGGTGTCAGAATGCCCGCCGCAGTCTCGCTATAAGTTGCTGATCGCCGCCATTACTAGTAATAAAAAAAAAAAGCTTCCAGTATATATACCGCCATTTGTAGACACTAAGTTTCACGTAAAACAATTAATTTACACATATTGGGATTTTGTTTTAGCAAAGACATGAAGCAGAATACATTTTGGCCTAAATTTATGACGAAATTTGATTTTTTTACTTTTTTATTGGATATGTTTTATAGCAAAAAGTCAAAAATATTGTTTTTTGTTTCAATATTGTCACTTTTTTTTTATAGCGCAAAAAATAAAAAATGCACACGTGATCAAATACCACCAAAAGAAAGCTCTATTTGTGGGAGAAAATGGACATATATTTCATTTATGTACAGCGCTGCATGACTGCGCAATTTTCAGTTAAAGTAACGCAGCGCTGTATCGCTAAAAAAAAATGGCCTGGTCAGGAGGGGGTTAAAACTTCCGAAGATATGAAAAGCATATATGAGATTATAGTGATTGGATTGAGATCTTTTCCTTTCATGCAAATGGACAGCCAGCTGAGGCAGAACTGTATACTTTTCCTCTCTCAACAGATTAAGCTGAAGCAACAGCACTGATCCTGATGGTATCTTATATCACGTAAAATGATCCATTTAATATCAGCATCGATCTGTAACCTACCCTCTGGGGCAGAACCTTGTCAGCCATCTTCCTTCTCTTCATTCTAAAAAAACATTAAGCATGTATAAAGCTTGGTGACATCATTCTGTAAAATGTATCTAACATTTCAGAAAACATTAACCACTTCCCGCCCATGTACATAAACGGCCAGACGGGAGCACTGCCGGAGCGGGTGGACATTTCTAAACATCCCCCCTGCATCTATTGCCTGTGCGGGCTCCCTGGGATCACCAATCGCTGTACGGGACCTCTGTGTGAGGTCCCGATTCATGTGATCACTGATTGGCCAATCAGTGATCACATGAGCAGTAGTAAACAAGATGTCACTTCCTGACATCATTGCTTACTACTTGTGAAATCTGTGAATGATCAGAGAGGTCACATGGTACAGGACTATTCACAACAGCTTTGTACCATGTGACAAGCTGTGACCAAAAACAGCTCACTCAGTATTTCTCAATGGCTGCAAGAATGCAGCCAGAGAGAAGGAGAAATGATTGCTTTTACAGCCTTTATGGGTGTAAAAGCAATCTGTAAAAAAAATAAAAAAATAAAAATCTTCATCACCCCCCACAATCACAGATTTCACAGTATTTCTCAATGGCTGCAAGAATGCAGCCAAAAAGAAGGAGAAATGATTGCTTTTACAGCCTTTATGGGTTTAAAAGCAATCAGTGTAAAAAAAGAAAAAAAAAATGTTCATCACCCCCCACATGTTCATCACTATGGTGACACTGTACTGCTAGGGTGACAGTATGTTTAAAAAACCCCATAAATAATAATATAAAAAAAATAAAATAAAAATGTAAAACAATTTTTTGAAAAATTATAATTTTTGGTTATCAACTAATTTGGTTTTTTTTTTTTTTTTTTTTACTAAAAAGATAGATGAATAAATTTTGGCCAAGATTTATGAAGAAAAGTTTATATATTTGCAAAATCTTATAAGAAAAACAGTTTTTTTTCAAAATGTTTGGACTTTTTCATTTATATAGCAAAAAAATAAAAATCCCAGCGGTGAATAAATACCACCAAAATAAAGTTTTATCTGTCTCAGATGCTAAAAAATTCATATGGGTACAGTGTTGCATGACCGTGCAATTGTCATTTAAAGTGTGATAGCACTGAAAGCTGAAAATTGGCCTGGGCAGGAAGGGGGTAAAAGTGTCCGGACTTGAAGTGGTTAAGACCCAACTCCAGCCATACATATTTATTTAGTTCTGGGTAGAGCAGGTTATAGATAGAGCCCATGTCATGTGTCTCTACAAGGGACCTCTCCCCTAAGCTCTTGTCAGGACAGGAAGTGAGAAGAATTCTCTCCAACTGAGGCACATACAAAAGCTCAACTCTTAATGGACTAAGGAAGAGTTACTTTTTTTTTTTTTTTTTTTTAAGATTGCTTCCTATACTTTCCTGCTCTGGTTATACTTGTGCGCCCATTTATTTTCCTGTTTTCACAGGGACAAGTGATGAAAAATGTTCACTATGGGATTACAAAGAGAAATGAAAACGTGACCAAAATTTTAGTTCTTCTCTGCTCTATCCAAAACTGAAAAAAAATGAACTGCAATTGGACCTAATAAAATGGAATATTTAGAAAACATCTGCATAACTTACCCCCTCCTCTGAGCGCCTACAGGAGGATGTCCTTGTGGGGCCATAAGTCTCTTTCTAAATGGTTCAATCAACATGGGATTCATTGCAGGCCTCATGGGAGAACCTGCACCATATCCTGGCATCATGGGTGAACCAACCGGCATGCCTGGCACTGGCATCCGAGCTCCAGAAAGCATTCCAGGTCTCTGGAAGAAAACATAAAAATAAGATCAGCGATGGAGAACACTACACCTGAAGGAGAAAGGGAGGACGGGAGACAAAGATGTGGCTGCTCCACAATGCAGACATGATAAACGTCAAAAGACTTTAAACAATGCAGTTTCTAACCAGAAAATTGCAGTAACCTCTACATCATGGGTGTCAAACTGGTGGCCCTCCAGCTGTTGCCAAACTACAAGTCCCATGAGGCATTGCAAGACTGACAGTTACAAGCATGACTCCCAAAGGCAGAGGCATGATGGGACTTGTAGTTTCGCAACAACTGGAGGGCTGCCAGTTTGACACCCCTGCTTTACATGTACATCTAAATTGTTAATATAAATTTACTTTAACCTCCCTGGCGGTATGATTATTTCAGATTTTTGGTGCTGAAAGCGGTACCATTATTTTGCATGGAAATTTGTCGTTTTATATTGTAGGCCTGTATTTCTTAAGAACAACTCACTGAAATCTGTCCGAACAAGAGTCTAGTAAACATCCTGGGTAGGATAAAACTTGAAACACGAAATCATAAATTATAATTTAATAAATAATCATAAAAAAATAATATAATAATAATAAATTTAATTCAATAATATAATCAAACCAAAAACACTGAAATTTGAAATAGAGCGCCAAGTTCGCACAGCAAAGTCACAAAATCGTTTTCAGTGTCTGATGAGGAATTTCCCCACGAATCATTATCACTCAATTCTGCAAGTGGTTCTGATTTACTATCACTGTTCTCTAGCTGGTCTAAAACTGCTTTTGACCTAAAGTGACGTTTTTTGGATGCCATGGACATTTATCAGTTTCCAGGCAGAAAGAACAGTAAAAATGCAGGCAGGGCGCAGGACAAAGCACTCGGGACAAAATGTATGTGAAATGGTTTGATACAGTAATGTTTTACTATGTGATTTTAGTGAATGTCACTTTTTGTCATTTTCAAATTTCCCGCTGTTCCGTCCCCCGTACGTCCCGGCGACGCAGGGGACGGAACCCAGAAGACAGATGCCGGCATCCGCCGGATTACATTGCCGGGGACACTGCAGGAGGGACATCGCGGAAGCGCAGGACAAGGTAATTGCACATCAGCGCTGCATGGTAAGCCCGAGTGTAGCTCGGGGTTACCGCTTGTGGTACTGAAACTTTAACCCAAACTACACTTGGGAATACCGCCAGGGAGGCTATCAAGCAAAAGTACCCCATGAACCTTTTAAAAGCACCCCTTGGGGATACACATTCCACTGGTTGAGAACCCATACTCTATGCCAGCGCAGGTCAACTTATTTGATGTGAAAGTGGAATTCTAGGCACCACCGAAGTATAACACTTACCTATTTTCAGGCTGCTCACATGATCTGGCTCCCCTGTGTAAGCCAGTGCTGCTGCAGGGGAGAGGAGGGAGTGCCAACCATGGATAGGCCATTGAAGCTTATGTGTGAAATCATGCTTCCAGGCATTACTAGCCATTGTAGAAACACTCTCTCCTCTACAATTGGAGCTGCCTGACACAGGGGAGATCACGTGAGCAGATCAGCATGAAAATAGGTAAGTACGGCTCTTTCTTACACAGGTTAATCAGAATAGAAGTTAGGAGGAGGGGGGGAGCCTTTTAAAGATTAGTTAGGTGGTGCTTGGAATTCCACTTTAAATGAGGCTCCTGACATCACCAAAGGGCCACACATAATATTCAGCGATTAAAATGTTACAGAAAGCTATCAGAGACTGCAGAGTGTCAGTGGGAGATGGTCAGATATTGCAGAGTGTCAGTAGGAGATGGTCAGAGACTGCAGAGTGTCAGTAGGAGATGGTCAGAGACTGCAGAGTGTCAGTAGGAGATGGTCAGAGACTGCAGAGTGTCAGTAGGAGATGGTCAGAGACTGCAGAGTGTCAGCAGGAGATGGTCAGAGACTGCAGAGTGTCAGTAGGAGATGGTCAGAGACTGCAGAGTGTCAGTAGGAGATGGTCAGAGACTGCAGAGTGTTAGTAGGAGATGGTCAGAGACTGCAGAGTGTCAGTAGGAGATGGTCATAAACTGCAGTGTGTCAGTAGGAGATGGTCAGAAACTGCAGTGTGTCAGTAGGAGATGGTCAGAGACTGCAGTTTTTGTGACTGGGGACAAGCTGCAGCAGACTGGAGACACGTCACATTAGACATTGGTCTATTCCAAGCATTGACAACTCTTTCAGTAAAATAATACTGTCTAAGATTCGTTTTAAACTTTCCTGCTGCAAGTCTGAGGCCATGTCCCCGTGTTCTTGATCTTGGCTTCATATTGAAAATACTGTCCTCCTGAACTTTATTCACCCTATTACTAGAGATCTCTGCTATTACCCATTTGCAAACAAATGCTTCTCCACTTGTTCTCCCTTCAGCCTCCTTAAAAATTATTGAGCTGCATTTCATATTTCTCTCTATTATAAAGGATCACAGAGAAAAAGACATAAAAACAGGAAAAGAAAGAACAGCACAGAAAAAAGTAAGATGGTGTGATAAAAAAAAAAAAATTAAAAGCGATTGTAAAGGCAATTTTTGTTCTTTTAAAATAACAAACATCATACTTACCTGCTGTGTGCAGTGGTTTTGCACAGAGCAGTCTGGATCTTCCTCTTCTCAGGTCCCTGCCTGCTATGCAGAGCCATACAAAGCAGTGTGCAGGAGCTGACAGGGGAGAGATCTGTATTGTTTATACACAAGTCTCTCTCCCTCATTGGTAATACTTGGCGATCGCCGGGTGCCAGCGGGGAGGGGGAGAAGACTAAGAACTGATCAGTCAGGGTCTGTGTCCTTGTCATATTTCTACTCTGTACTGAGGACCCATCACTATCTCCTCTCCATGTCTGACCTACTGAGAGCGCCTGAGTGCAGGGGCAGTGACCCCAGAGCAGAAGTGAAAAGGGGCCAATGGGGACACCGGTGAACAACAGAGCTTTGGGCAGAGTTCCACTTTAAAGTGTCACTAAAGGCAAAACTTTTTATTTTAGTATTGGATAGAGTGGAGAGGGATTAGACCCTCTGTCAGGATTTTATTGCCGTCTGTGCCCCTATTAGGGAGATTCACCCTCTCTGTTTGTCCTGTTAACTGAAGTAAAAGAAATATCACATTTTGGTCACTTCTGATTTTGATTATGGGACAAGAAGTGAAGGGAAATCTCCCCAATGGGGGCACAGATGGCAAAAAAAACTGTTATAACCCTCCCTTACTCCATCCAAAATTAAAAAAAGATTAAAAGTTTTCCTTACTTTTATTACTATCATTATAAGTTTTACCCCCTTCATGACCAGGCCATATTTCTCTATTCAGCACTGCACTACTTTTAGTGGTAATTGCGTGATCATGCAATGTTGTACCCAAATGAAACTGATATTTTTTTCCCCACAAATAGTGTTTTCATTTGGTGGCATTTGATCACCACTGTGTTTTTTAAATTTTTTGCAATATAAACGAAAAAGACCAAACAATTTAAAGAATAACATTTTTTTTTACTTTCTGCTATGAAACATATCTAAAAAAAAAAAAAAAAAAACGAAAAAAAAAACAAAACAAAACAAATGTCTTTATAAATTTTGTCCAAAATGATTTCTGTTTTTTTCCATTGGTAAGAAAATCACAATAAGTGTATATTGATTGGTTTGCATGAAAATTATAGCGTCTACAAATTATGGTGTATATATATATATATATATATATATATATATATAATATATATACATACATACATACACATATATATACACACACACACACACACACACACATATATATATATATATATATACATATACACACACACACACACACATATATATATACATATATACACACACACACACACACACACACACACACACATATATATACATATATATATCAGGGGCGGACTGACAACTCATGGGGCCCTCGGGCAACAGGGGATCACGGGGCCCCTGTGTCCTTTCCCAAACTCAAAAAAGCCTATGAAAAAGGTACCAGGGACATCTCATGGGGCCCCCTACTAACCCTGGGCCCTCAGGCATTGCCCGAGTTTCCAAATAGTCAGTCTGCCCCTGATATATATATACATGCATACATACACTATATTATATATATATATATATATATATATATATATATATATATATTTTTTTTTTTTTTTTTTTTTCTCTTTTAAATACTAATAATGACGGCGATTAGCAACTTATAATGGGACTGTTATAGTACGACGGGCAATCTGACACTAACTGACCCTGAAGAGAACTGACCGCCTGATTTTTGTGTTGCCTAGGGCAGCACAAAAACAAAATACAGCACTGTCTACAGAACACAATATCATCAAAGGATTCCGAGAATCTGGAGAAATCTCTGTGTGCAAAGGACAAGGTCCAAATACAATATTGGATGCCCGTGATGTTTGAGCCTTCAAACGGCACTGCATTAAAAACAAATGTGATTATATGATGGACATCACTGCTGGGCTCAGGAACACTTCCAGAAATCACTGTTTGAACATGGATCGCCGCACCATCCAAAAATGAATGTTAAAGCTCCATCATGCAATTGTTTTTTTTAAGTTTGAGCATTTTGGAGCTTCGAGCTACAAAATGCTGAAGTGTGAATGCAGCCTCAGAGCAGAATGGGACATGTGTTGGTTTTTGTGTTCGCTTGCATCAGGCCACCTCAGATTGGTCACAAGTACGCGGTCATTTTCAGTCTGTTATTTATTCCAGACCTGTATTGACCTGGAGATAGATGGATGTAATCGGACACTCAGTTCACACTGATGATGTACAATTGCATGTGATTCGCATTCCTGTACAAATCACATGCGATTTCTGTGCGGTGCAATTTCAGCCATACATTCTGTACGGTTTAAATCGCACCGCATCCGCGCCAAAAAAAAGTGCAGGATACTTTTGTCTGCATCAGAATCAGAAAAAAATATGCGATCCGATTCTGCACATCGCACAACGTTTTGCCAACTGATTTCGGGGGGGGGGGGTAACTTAAAATACACACCCGCAGTGGATCGCATGAACGGGGTGCGATTATGATGCGGTGAAGAAATCGCACAGAAACCGATGTGAATTGCGCACCACATCAGAGTGAACCCAGGCTCGTGCATGTGTTGAATGGGCTGCCTTAACCACTTCCCGTCTGGCCCATGTACATAAACGGCCAGACGGGAGCAGTGCAGGGGCGGGTTGGCGTTCATAAACAGCGCCCATATTTATAGGTTGTGCGCACTCTCTGGGAACGAACAGCACCGCAATCCGGTGCCTGGTGTCCTTCAGACATAGCGGAACACTGATCTCTGTACGGGACCTCTGTGTGAGGTCCCGATCATGTGATTGCTGATTGGCCAATCAGTGATTATATGAACAGTGATGTCACTTCCTGACATCATTGCTTAATACGTGTGAAATCTGTGAATGATCACTGAGATCACATGGTACAGAGCTATTCACAACAACCTTGTACCATGTGACAAGCTGTGACCAATCACAGCTCACACAGTAGTTCTCAATGGCTGCAAGAATGCAGCCAGAGAGGAGAAATGATTGCTTTTACAGCCTTTATGGGTGTAAAAGCAATCAGTGTAAGAAAAAAAAAAATTTCCTTCACCCCCCACAAGTAGCACTATGGCACTGTACTGCTAGGGTGACAGTATGTTTAAAAAAAAAAAATAATAATAATATAAAAAAATAAAATAAAAATGTAAAAAAAAATTATTTTTGGTTATAAACTAATTTGGGTTATTTTTTTTTACTAAAAAGATGGCCAAGGGGGCGTGTCCAAGATGGCGCCGAGAGCAGACGTCCTCCCTTGAGCTCCGGCACCCAGAATCCCCATCCGTTGCCATCCGGGGACGGGGGGCCGTTGGCTGGGGATCCCCTGTCACCGGAGCCTTGTCTGAGGCCAGGGGAGGGGTGCTGAGCCACTCTGCTCTTTCTCCGGGCAGCCGGGGCGCGGCAAGATTTGCGGCCTACCGCGGCGGGTGAAGCCGCGGTGTTTCCTGAATCCGCGGCTGGGGCGGATCGCCGCCGCCGCTGGATCAC
Source organism: Staurois parvus (assembly GCF_062004578.1). NCBI lineage: Eukaryota > Metazoa > Chordata > Amphibia > Anura > Ranidae > Staurois > Staurois parvus. The sequence continues at coordinate 21,631,882 of NW_028317947.1, forward strand.
CGCATCGCCGCCCTGCCCATCCGACCCAGGGGACAGGTCAGTTGTTGGGACAGACTGGGGGGATCCCCCTGATTCTCCTGGTGGCCCCATGGATAGTGCCTTATCCCCACAGCATCCCAGGGAAGTGCTGGGGATTTGCATAGGGGCAGGAGTGCTGCTGAATGGGAGAAGAGGCTCCTGTGGTAAATCCCCTCCCCATGTGGATAAATCAGGGGTGCCGGGGATATAGTTTGACAGCCAATTGCTAACCTACATACCCGATTTAGCTGCTATAGCCATCGGCATCTCACTGGCTGCAGCGTCATGATGGACCTTCTGTGAACACCTCCCCGGCGGGGGACACGTACACGAGCCAGGAGGAAAATGTCAGTGTGACCTCTCTGTGCCGTGCCACCAAAATATTCCTCTCGGCTACTGAGCTTTATACACCCTAGCGTATCACTTTAACAGTCTGAAAGTGTCTTGGAATCTAACGAGCTACCTTTAACAATGCACTGCACCCCCCGCACTAAACTTAAGCATCGGGCCCAACAGCATTCCCCTCCGCAGGGCCACGCCGCTAAGCTGCTTCCTAGTCCGCCTGAACCTGATGATAATACCCAGCTTCCAGGTGACCATGAGTCTGATGGCGATAGTCAGCGGCAATTTCCGTCAGGAATGGCTGACTCTCTTGAACACAATCCCGAAGCCTTGCTACATAAATTCCGTGCTATAGTGCGAGAGAAAATTACAACTGCCTCACGTAAATTATCTTCTGATCTGGCAAGAGGCCTAAAGGAGCTAGGCCTTCGTGCCCACCAATTAGAGCAGCGCATGGATCTGGCGACTACAGTTTTGGAGGGCAATGAACAGGAAGTGGAGGATCTACACGCTGAGCTGGATACTTTGAAAGATAAGCTGGAAGATGCTAAGAATAGAGCACGCAGGGATAACCTCCGCATCCGCGGAATCCCCGAGGCGATCACCGATTTGCAGGGTACTGCTACTGCTTTTTTCCAGGAGTTGGCCCCTGAAATTCCCATGGAACGTTTGGAATTTGACCGTATCCATAGAGCTCTAGCACCCAAGCCTACAGAGGGTCCTCCCAGAGATATCATTATTAAATTCCACTTTTATCGCACTAAAGAACGTTTATTACAGGCGGCTCGGAACCGCTCGGCTCTGGTATTTCAGGGTCACTCTGTCCATCTGTTTGCAGACCTGTCCCCAGTTATTGCTAAACGCCGTACTCTAAGGCCCTATCTTCAAATTCTTCAATCTGCTGATATCAAGTACAGATGGGGCTTCCCTTTCAAGCTCACATTCTCCTACCAAGGTCATCAATACCAGGCCTCCTCGCCAGCGGATCTTCGACGACACTTTCGGGAGCTTAACCTGGAACTGCCACAATCCCAGAGTGAGGAGACTTCAATTCCTACGCGTCTTCGAAGCTCCCAGGCTTCGCGTAAATCTCCTCCTAGTCAAGGTAGTGCCCAGGCTCTCCGAACCCTACAAGCTCAGCGCTTTCAGGATGCTTCCGTGACTTGATGTTTGGTAGCTGACCGCCAATTTATAGCTTCGTCACGTGCGTATCTCTGCTGCCACTTTCTAGATTTGACTCTGGATTTGCTCAGGGATTCCCTACCTTTGGGTGTTTTGTCTCTTCCATTCCAGGGTGGATGTTGGTTTTCTCCGCACTGAATGGTTGAGATATCCATAACCCTGCGAGTTTTGCATTGTTCATTTATAGGTGTATTAGCCTAAGTTATTTATATAATGGTTTTGTCACATGCTCAGTTTGATGTGTATTGCTAGAGAGGTTTTGTTTTCTTGGGGGAGTGCATGTGATCAGCACAGGGCCAATCAACACTGTCAAGACAGAGGTCAGGGGTTCTGCATCTTCCTAGAGCAGAATGAAAACTCCTCCTACAAGCTTTAACCCGTGCTCTGCTGGACACTGATAGAAGTCAGAAGACTGCTATATACTGCTGATGAGAAAAGAGCAAGCACTTTGCCATCCTAAGAGGAGTTTTTTTCCTGAAGCACCTGGCTGACCTTAAGGGGACCCCCTGGACCTGTCTTAGGAGTCTGTGATGACCCACCATGAGGGAGATGCCTGGCTGCCTGGCTTCTGATGTACCCATTGCCTGTGATGCATGATCACACATGCGCATAACCCATGCGTTTCCGCACCTGGCTGACCTTAAGGGGACCCCCTGGACCTGTCTTAGGAGTCTGTGATGACCCACCATGAGGGAGATGCCTGGCTGCCTGGCTTCTGATGTACCCATTGCCTGTGATGCATGATCACACATGCGCATAACCCATGCGTTTCCGGTGAGTGCGCATTTCTGTTATTCTGACAGAGTGGAGGCCGTGGGAATCCGTATATCTACAGTATACCATTGTGGATACTACACTATCACCTTATTGACTTTTCATCTTTTTAAGCGCTGCACTCTATTGTTTTGAGATTGATTGTTTGTGTTTGAGGCATTATGGTTGCCTAAAGTGTTTCAGCTGCTGACATTTATGAGAGCGCTCACTGTATATCTTTTATATTTATAGCAAACATATCCTATTTGCGCGACGGAGTATGGGAGGGTTGTCGGTTCCAAACCTCCAGTCTTACTATTTGGCGGCTAACATTGCTCCTCTAGCTCATGTTCATGCTTCTCACCACTTCCCCCTGTGGGCGGTGGTGGATATGATGGACTCCCACCCGATACCGCTCTCCTCTTTGCCATGGCTTCCCATTTCCCAGCGCCCATCTACCCTTAGTCCGACACTGACGCTTTCGTTACGCCTTTGGGATTCTATTAAATATTCAGCTGGCCTTATTTCCCCTCACTTGCCGCTGTTACGTCTATTGCATAACCCATTATTTCCTCCGGGTAAGGACAATCCCAAACAGTTTGCCTGGTGGCAGACGCATGGTTTTTATGATGTCCACTCGCTCCTATCTCCCACTAGAATAATTACCTTCGAAACTTTACGTTCTTCTTATAACATTCCTCTGCAAGAACACTTTGGTTACCTTCAACTTCGCCACTTTATCAACACATTAATACGCACGCAGCCGGGACCTTATCGTTTGTCCCCCTTTGAAAGTCAGTGCAGACACAGACCTCATGCCCCGGGTTTGATCTCTTTGATTTACGCTTCCATTATATCTTGTAGAACACCTCCGGTTGGTTCCTATCATCAGCGCTGGCAGTCTGAATTAGGGGGGACTTTAGACCAACAGGATTGGCAGACCATGACCCAAGCGCTATCTAAGAGTTCCAGGAATGTTCTTATCCTTGAAAATGCCTATAAAATTCTTTACCGATGGTACTATACGCCTGCCCGTCTAGCTACTTTTATACCTTCATATTCCCCGGTCTGTTTTCGGGGATGTCAACAATTGGGCACCATGGCCCACATCTGGTGGACTTGCCCTAAAGTAAACAGATTATGGATTAGGGTGTATGCCCTCCTTCGCACTATGCTTCACACAGACATTAAGCGTAATCCGTATGAAGCGCTTTTATTTAAACCATTGGAGGGCCTTCTCCGTTCTGAACGGCAGCTGGCATCACACTTATTTGTGGCAACGAAATTGACAATTGCGAGAGCTTGGAAAACTCCCCTTCTTAGTTTTGAAGCTGTCAAAAACCAGATGAATTTCATAATGGTCAATGAAAAACTGACGGCCGTATTGTTGGACACCCATACAAAATTTTTGCAAGTATGGCGTCCTTGGCTGGATATAGCTCAACCTTCGAGATTCGACCAGTCCCTTCTATCGATATAAAGATGGATTCTGTCGTGATTGCCTGGGAGTCCCTTTCGTTTTTTTTTTGTTTTTTTTATTATTATTGTTGTTGTTGTTGTCCTTGTCTCTCTACTGTTTGTCCTTTTCTATTCTCCTTTCCAAGCTGCTCTTAATCATATTCTATGGATTGAGTTTCCTGTTTTATAAGCTACATTTGCAGTACTATCTATGTACCCCAGTCTTCTTTTAGGTACCTAGGGTTTGGAACAGATTTCACTTCTTGGAAAGGTTCTACTTTGTGTCTGTCTTGTTTTGTATAATGTTGATGTAGCAAAACTTTCTTATGAACTCACATCATTATGGACCCAGAACGGTTCGCTAATAGTTCCTCACTATTTCTTTCCCTTATCCTTGTCTTTATGAAGCATTTATGAAAAATTTTTCATTTCCACTTATGCCTTTATCAATGTATGATTTAAATTGGTTTCCATTTATTCAGTACAATTCATATTCGATGGTCACTGAATCTGTAACCCAAATGTTTGTTTATCTCTGCTTCATCTACAATAAAATCTTTGTAAAAGAAAAAGATGGCCAAAATTTATTTGGTTAAGATCTATGAAGAAAGATTATTTATTTGCAAAATTTTATAAGAAAAAACACTTTTTTTCTAAATTTGTGGACTTTTTTATTTATATAGCAAAAAAAAAAAAAAAAATCCCAGTGGTGAATAAATACCACCAAAATAAAGTTTTATCTGTCTCAAAAAATGCTAAAAAATTCATATGGGTACAATGTTGCATGGCCGCGCAATTGTCATTCAAAGAGTGATCGCGCTGAAAGCTGAAAATTGGCCTGGGCAGGAAGGGGGTGAAAGTGTCCGGACTGGAAGTGGTTAACACAACGCATGTTGACGCAAAACAGAACAGCACTGCACAGACATTGACGAAACATTAAAGCAGGCCATACATGGCTCGAATTCCGAACGATTTTGCGATCGAAAATCAAAAACGTTGTTCTGTAATCCAATGGTGCCACCAATGACTTCGAAAATCGGTCGTTTTTCACAAATTTTCCAGCATGGCCGATAAACGAAATGGGGAGGAACCACGAAAATCGGCCGGTGCCATTGCCCCACTAACAGAGCGAAAATTGGTCAATTATTCTCAGGTCTGATTTTCAAATGACTCAGGTCTGATTTTCAAATGAAAAATCGTTGGGAAATCGACCCCTGTATAGCCGGCCAAAGGATAGGTTCACCTTTGCTGCTCTAGCCCTTGCCCAGAAGGTTCATATTTCATTATAATTACCTCCAACTTGGACGGGCACAATACTGATGTCTGTAGAGCACTTATGGGCCGTGTCATACGATCGATCCGAAATTCATCAGCAACAGGTTTGCTAACGAGAGCCCTCAGCTGCTCCCAATGCATTGCTCACTCACTGATAGAAATGCTCCAGAAACTCATTTGCTGGCAATGGAGCAACACATCACTCATTCGGCTATCGAGGGCGCGATGCCTTATGGCTGCATTAAGGATGGAGGAGGCATGCCGGTCATGCCCTGAAGGCCCAGTCATTTGCCTTCACTCCTGGCTGTCAAACAGCTTCACTTCCAGGTGACGATGATCTTCAGCCCGAGGCTGTGTTTGACCCCCTTGTGTACCTGTGCACAGTGCTGACCTTCTAAAAAAAACTCACCAAAGGCCAATCAATCAATGTCATATAAAACCCATAACCCGTAAAGATTCATCTGCAGTGAATTTCAGATCAGCTGCAGTATGAATATGGCCCAGATTGTACGCCCCTTGAGGGTTAGGGACTGATGTGAATGTACAATATATATGTAAAGCGCTGAGTAAATTGACACGCTATATAATGCAGGCCATAGACAGGGAGAAAAACGGCCAATTTTTCTTTTAAAAAAAACGAAAAATCAGTTGTTCAAGCGGCCGACGTTACCAGCAATGGTAAAAAAAAAAAAAAAAATCGGCCAATTTTCATCCCGTCTACAGCCAGCAAAAAGTGTCCCTGCAGAGAGGAGCTATTTCTTTGACAGTGTTTTGACATTTATAGCGGTTGCAACAATGTATCTATTTGTATCCATTTAGGATACAGATGTTTTTATTCGGAAACAAATAGATACTCTGCAGGGACCCTCCTCCTCCTTTTGTCTTCCTCTTGCAGGTCACTGCTCATGCGCAGATTTTTTATCGGTAAAAAATCGGCCGATTTGACCATCATTGCCGCAAAAATCGGCCAATCAGCAAAATCGGCTGATTTTTTTTCCAACTTTACCGATAAAAAAAATCTGCCAAAATACCGAAAAACGGCCGAACAAATAGCCACTAATGATCCGAAAATCGGCCGATTTTATTTTCAGCCGAAAAATCGGCCGATTTTCGACCCATCTATGGCCTGCATAAGTACCTGAAATAAATACGCTTTATGCAGTTGAATTCCGAACAAATTTTCTTTAGAAAATTGGAAACTTTGCGCCTTTTGTAATCCGATGGTGCCACCATTGATTTCAAAATTCGACCAACCAAGCCTTCAATTTCACCTCGCGTTGTTACAGAAAAGAATACTCGTGGCCAAGAATTTTCTTTTCACAGCTCCAGATCATTTTTTTGTTTATATTTCTCACACGATTCTCCCATTATTGATGTGAAATTCACTCGTTTTTCAAAACATTTCCAACATGCCCGATCCCTCAAATTCAATGGTTACATGAAAACAGCTGTTTCTGTGACCCATTGATGCAAAATTTTAAAAATATTTTCTAAGAAGTTTTGTTTGAAGAAAATTCGTTCGGAATTGACCTATGTATGGCCGACTTTTTGCTAGGAAAAAATATTTTATGCAGGCCATACCTGGGTCAAAGTCCGAACGAATTTTCTTCCGAAAATCCGAAATTTCGTTCATTTTGTTATGCGATGGTGCCACCATTGATTTCGAAACTCAACCACCCAAGCCTTCTGTTTCACCTCACAGAATACATTATATGACAAAATTTGATTTTTTTTATGTTTTTTTTTACTGGACATGGATAATCGCAAAAAAAAAAAAATTAAAAATATTGTTTATAGCGCAAAAAAAAAACCAAAAAACAAAAAAAAAAAACGCACAGGCAATTAAATACCACCGAAAGAAAGCTCAATTCATGGGGAAAACAAAAGGACGTAAATGTAATTTGGGTGCAGCGTTGCATGACCGCGTAATTGTCAGTTAAAGTAACGCACAGCCGTAACGCAAAAAATGGCCTGGTCAGGAAGGGGGGGGGTAAATCCTCTGGGGGAGGGGGGGGCAAGGGGTTCAACAGTCTAACTATCAGAGTCCCTCCTGCAGCTAATAAAAGCAATTTGAAGTGTAGTGACCTTTTTTTTTGTACAAAAAAAGAAAAAGAAAAACCGTCTGGTTACATTCACAGTCTGCATGTGTCACACAGATGTCCTGATGATTTATCACCAGCAGATTGTAAATTGCATTGCGTCCGGTGAATTCTACATTGAAGATGGTTAGAATTTGCAAAGCAGTGTGATTTACACATGAAGATTTTTGAATTATGCACACAAATAATGTGATTTATCTGCCAAGAGAGGGAAATTATACCCAGAGATATAAATTATAACCGGAGGAATGTGAATCCTGCTGCGATGGAAAATATAATGCACAGAGGGATGCGGATTACACGTTCAGATGGGATTCGCACACAAACAACAACATTATGGCAACGCGGCCCGGAGGTTTTGCAGTCAAGGACTGTATGCTGGGTCCTGTAAACCTCTGTTCACACGGTGTGACCTACTCTAGGTGCTTATATAGCGGGACAAAAAGTGCGCTAATCCTATATATAATGAAAGTCAACTACATAACCCTAGTCAACAAAAATGAAAGAAACAAGTGAAAAAAAATGTTGTACCCAAAGATATGCAATAATAAATGAAATATCAGCATGAATAAATCTAAAACACAGTGGCTAAATGGTTAGCGCTTCTGCCTGGCAGCACTAGGGTCACTGGTTTGAATCCCAGCCATGGCACCACCTGCCTGGAGTTTGCATGTTCTCCCTGTGCCTGCGTGGGTTTCCTCTGGGTACTCCGGTTTCCTCCCAACTCCAAAGACATTCTGGCAGGTGAATTGGCTCCTGTCTAAATTGTCCCTAGTATGTGTATGTATGAATGTGAGTTAGGCACCTTAGATTGTACGCCCCTTGAGGGTTAGGGCCTGGGCAGTACAGTGCCTAAATGGTTAGCACTTCCACCTGGCAGTTCTAGGGTCATCGGTTTGAATCCCAGCCACGGCACCACCTGCCTGGAGTTTGCATGTTCTCCCTGTGCCTGCGTGGGTTTCCTCCGGTTTCCTCCCACACTCCAAAGACATGTTGGTAGGTTAATTGGCTCCTGTCTAAATCAGCTCTAGTATGTGTATGTATGAATGTGAGTTAGGGACCAGAGGCGGACTGACAACTCATGGGCCCCTGGGCAATAGGGGATCATGGGGCCCCTGTGTCCTTGCCCAAACTCAAAAAAGCCTATGAAAAAGGTACCAGGGGCATCTCAGGGGGCCCCCTACTGACCTCGGGCAGTGCCCGAGTTTCCAAATAGTCAGTCCACCCCTGTTAGGGACCTTAGATTGTACGCTCCTTGAGGGTTAGGGACTGGGCAGCACAGTGCCTAAATGGTTAGCACTTCCGCCTGGCAGTACTCGGGTCGTTGGTTTGAATCCCAACCACGGCACCACCTGCCTGGAGTTTGCATGTTCTCCCTGTGCCTGTGTGGGTTTCCTCCGGGAACTCCAGTTTCCTCCCACACTCCAAAGACATGCTGGTAGGTCCTGTCTAAATTGTCCCTAGTATGTGTATGTATGAATGTAAGTTAGGGACCTTAGATTGTACACCCCTTGAGGGTTAGGGACTGATGTGAATGTACAATATATATGTAAAGTGCTCCGTAAATTGATGTCGCTATATAAGTACCTGAAATAAATAAATAATAAAAAACGCACCCAACTAGAAATGGTGAACACACAAATAAAAAATGCTGTGATAATCCTATTCAGATAATAGACATATAGGAAAAATGCACAAAAAGATAAATAAAATAGAAACTAAAAAAAGGTGACATAAGAAACTAGAAATGTAAAGACAAAACTGTGATTATAAATATATAACCACCCAACAACACATAAAGCAAAAGATCCCCAATGTGATGGTATTCTAGCGAATATACCAAGATACAAATAATGATAAAAATAATGGGGCAGCACAGTGGCTAAATGGTTAGCACTTCCGCCTGGCAGTACTCGGGTCATTGGTTTGAATCCCAACCACGGCACCACCTGCCTGGAGTTTGCATGTTCTCCCTGTGCCTGCGTGGGTTTCCTCCAGGTACTCCAGTTTCCTCCCACACTCCAAAGACATGCTGGTAGGTTAATTGGCTCCTGTCTAAATTGGCCCTAGTATGTGTATGTATGAATGTAAGTTAGGGACCTTAGATTGTACGCCCCTTGAGGGTTAGGGACTGATGTGAATGTACAATATATATGTAAAGCGCGGCATACATTGATGGCGCTATATAAGTACCTGAAATAAATATCACAGCCCTCTATGGGCAGATGGATGGAAATGGACCGGCTGTCTGTTTATACCTGACTGCCCCCTGACCGATCCGCTCAGATGGAGGGGAACAGATCCCCTTCTGCTTGTTTCAGCGAGTGTAAATGGACAGGCGGACCCCATCCGACTGCTCATGTGATAAGGGCCTTGCATCAGCCAATGCAAAACTCTGAAAATACTAATTGCCTGGCTGTCTTGCAGATCCAGTGTCTTCAATTTATTACTGAGCCACCTGTGCAGATCATGTAAGTTGGTCGTGAGTTCTGACTTTCTGCTTGTTCTAGGCCGGTAAATCAGAAAGTATTGAAGCCAGGCAGCCAGCATTTTCTGACAGATAAGCGACAACAAACTTCAATAATTTTTAACTGCAAAATGAGATTTTTTTTTTTTTTTGCCCTCATGGTAAAAATTGGTCTTCATACTCCTTCCTATATTATGATACTTGAAATATAGAGTAACATAACTACTAGCAGCAGCCCCCTGCCCCCGCACCCCTCTTTGCACTGATAGACTTCCCCTTAAAATGTCCGTAGGTGATTTGACAGTCACATGAAAAATGTGTGCTTTGCGGCGTCCTGTCATTGCTACACTAGGCACAGGCCTGCACGTCCTTTTCACTCTTGTTTTTGGTTGTACTATATCTTCAATTAAAGAAAAATTTAAAAAATTAATAAAATAATTTAAAAAAATGTAATCATAAATATATATATAGAGAGAGAGAGCAATGTATCAGGTTTGGTACGACACACTGTACTATATTACGGTTTTTTTATTAATGATGTGAAGTATATTTTATATACGGCAACTATTTCTCAAGAAAAATTTATTACAGCCATGCCTTAGACATAAATTTTATTTGAAGCCAAATTATTCTAGAAATATGACTCAGAATAATATATATGTGTATCATAAAATGTTACCCTGATATATGTGATTTTTTTTTTTTTTTCTTCCTTACAGCTAAAATTTTGAATTGTGTCCAAACAGGGACGAGAACTGAATGCAAGCAAATGTGAATTAAATTCATATATGTGATTTATATCCAGAACGATGGAAATTCTGCTTAGAAGTTGGAATCGCATGCATACAAATGTAAGTTTTATCATAGCAAATGTAAATTTTATGGAGAGGAATCGGTTATGTACATACGGATTATGTGCAGGTGGCGATGAGTGGATTTTTAGCTGAGACATAAATCTTGTTACTTCAAATTTTTAGTGCAGATTTTGACACGTGGCAGAAGTGATTTTGCCATGCGGCTTTGGCCCACTTAGTTGCCTTTTATTTATTTATTACGGATATTTATATAGCGCCGTCAATTTACGCAGAGCTTTTTATTTATCCACTTTACCGTCTTCCCTGATAGAGCGAGAGATTTCTATCATTTTGTGTGAGTATAAATTAAGGGATAAGTTCACCTCTGGGAACATGTTACATGCTCGTCCTGTTTTTAGTGTGGAACATGTAACATGTTCCTATAGCCGTACCCGTCGCCCTCTCCCTCTGACAGATAATACGGGGAGAAGTCTCCCCGAACTGTCAGATTTGAAAACAGCACAGCCGTGCGGGGCTCCACCCACACGGCTGCCTACAAGTCCTGCCAGCCTTAGCGGCTGTGGGCTTGTAGTTTTCAATGAACTACCATGGTGTTGTGGAGCTTTGTGGTCATTCACTGAAGCTTCCTGTCAGTATATCTGCTCGACTGTACATTCTGTATGGCAAGCAATATTCGGACAGGTCTGCAGGAGACATGCATGGCACCAGCGATCCACTAATCACTGGTGCAATGCTTTACAGCCTCCTGTAGACAAAAATAATAAATGCAGATTTTGTTACCTGCAAAATTAAATATGCATTTATTATTTTTGTCCACAAGGTGAACTTATCCTTTAAAGAAGAACTTTTTTTTCCCATGCTGCGTTATTGTCTAGGAGATTAGAGAGCCGAGATATAGTCCCCCTAATCTGCCAATCTTCTCAGCACAAGACTGGTCCCTCCTGACCCCCCCCACCGCTGTCTAGACCAGCTCTGGACGGTAGGAGCAGTTCAGCACTGGACGTGAGGGAACGCAGTTTTCGAAGGATTGGTTGAATATAGGCTCTGTGTTCACCCCTAGACAAAATGAGCAGTTAACTCAGTGCGGGCAAGAAAATAATTTGCCTGGAGTTGTGCTTCAATCAATGCATTATGGTAAAGACACCTTCTGCCTTTAGAACCACTTTAACCCTGATAAAGAGATCTCTCTCTCTCTCTCTCTCAATCCCGTTCGCTCTCTCGCTCTCTCTCTCTCTCTATATATATATTATATATATAGACCCCCCTCTCTCTCCATCCCTCTCTCTCGATCCCCCCCCTCTCTCCCTCCCCCCTCTCTCTACCCCCCTCTCTCTCTCTACCCCCCTCTCTCTCTCTACCCCCTCTCTCTCTACCCCCCCTCTCTCTCTACCCCCCCTCTCTCTCTACCCCCCCTCTCTCTCTATCCCCCCCCTCTCTCTCTCTACCCCCCCCCTCTCTCTCTATCCCCCCCCTCTCTATCCCTCCCCCTCTCTCTACCCCCCTCTCTCTACCTCCCCTCGCTCTCCCTATCTCCCCCCTCTCTCTCTATCCCCCCTCTCTCTCTACCCCCCTCTCTCTCTACCCCCCTCTCTCTCTACCCCCCTCTCTCTATTCCTCTCTCCCCCCCTCTCTCTGCTCCCTCTCTCTACCCCCCTTTCTCTATCCCCCCTCCCTCTCTCTCTCTCTCTCTATCCCCCTCCCCCCCTCTCTATCCCCCCTCCCCCCTCTCTCTTTATCCCCCCTCCCCCTCTCTCTCTCTCTCTCTCTCTATTCCCCCTCCCTCTCTCTCTCTCTCTCTATTCCCCCCCTCTCTCTCTCTTTCTCTCTCTCTCTCTCTCTCTATTCCCCCTCCCCCCCTCTCTCTCTCTCTCTCTCTCTATTCCCCCCCTCTCTCTATCCCCTCCCCCCTCTCTCTATCCCCTCCCCCCTCTCTCTATCCCCTCCCCCCTCTCTATCCCTCTCTCTCTCTATCCCTCTCTCTCTCTATCCCTCTCTCTCTCTATCCCTCTCTCTCTCTATCCCTCCCTCTCTCTCTCTCTATCCCTCTCTCTCTCTATCCCTCTCTCGATCTCAGTCTCTCTCAAATTTGTGGTAATATCTTTGTAAATACCCCAAACAACCCTTGTTCAGTGATCTGATCATCTGGTATAAAATGTAGTACAGGTTCACTTTAAGATAGAAAAGCGCTCTGGCTTGTTCACGGAAGTCATTTCAAAGACTTTGATCTGAACAGGAGGCAGGTGACTGTTCTACATACACACAGTTTATCTAGAAACATGCGATATACTGCTTGTAATTTTCCTTTCTGTGTTTCATGAAGATGATTGGTCTTTTTTTGGCTGCTGTTACCCATGCTACAACTAGAGGAATAACACGGGGAATAGTTTGATTCATTTAATGGTTGGTATGATGAGTACATGTGCATGTGGTGCATGCACTCACCTTTTGTTCCTCCAGTCCCTTCCTTTTTTTTTTTTCTCTCTTTCACTCCTCGTTTTTGCACTTTTTTTTTTTTTCCCTTCACCCCTTCGTTCTTTAGTCCCCTCCCCCCTCGCTCAGGTGTACAGCATGCCTATCTTGCCTAGCTGGAAAGACCAGATTCCTCTCCAAAGGCAGCGCAGTGCTTTCTGGGTAATGGCTGTTACAACGGACACCCCTTTCAGGAAAGTCAGGGCCGGGCAGACAAGTACACCGTCCCCGTGGCAGAGGAAAGCTGCACTCACCTGCCCAGAATACACTTTGATTTTAGGCGTGATGCACTTTGGAAGTGCGGAGTGCATTTGTCTTTTCAGCACAGCCAATGTTAATCTGCTGGGTGGCCCTACCCTGTCCTGTCTGTGTCATGAGATGGTCATATGGGAGTTCTGGTATGGAGCCAAGGAGAAGCATTATACAAGTGAAATCTTCAGTGCCAGGGGGTCATACTAGCTACTATATGAGCGATGGGGAATGTGACCATCCATTGTATAACATATCCATTGTATAGATAGGGGACCCGAACGTCCAGCTCTCAAAGGCCCGCTGTACTGACTCACAGTGCGGTGGATGCATTTTTGTTTTCTTTTTTAAATGCAAATCGAGTAACGTTCACCTTGTGGTATACAGAGTTCAACACTTACAGGACATAAGTACATAACCGAATATTCCCTAAGTATATCTATACTCTTACAGTGTTACTAAACCCCAGACCCTGCATTCACTATATCTGGTGTCCCCGGACCCTGCATTCGCTATATCTGGTGTCCCCGGACCCTGCATTCGCTATATCTGGTGTCCCCGGACCCTGCATTCGCTATATCTGGTGTCCCCGGACCCTGCGTTCGCTATATCTGGTGTCCCCGGACCCTGCGTTCGCTATATCTGGTGTCCCCGGACCCTGCGTTCACTATATCTGGTGTCCCCGAACCCTGCGTTCACTATATCTGGTGTCCCCGGACCCTGCGTTCACTATATCTGGTGTCCCCGGACCCTGCGTTCACTATATCTGGTGTCCCCGGACCCTGCGTTCACTATATCTGGTGTCCCCGGACCCTGCGTTCACTATATCTGGTGTCCCCGGACCCTGCGTTCACTATATCCGGTGTCCCCGGACCCCGCGTTCACTATATCCGGTGTCCCCGGACCCCGCGTTCACTATATCCGGTGTCCCCGGACCCCGCGTTCACTACATCCGGTCTCCCCCGGACCCCGCGTTCACTATATCCGGTCTCCCCCGGACCCCGCGTTCACTATATCCGGTCTCCCCCGGACCCCGCGTTCACTATATCCGGTCTCCCCCGGACCCCGCGTTCACTATATCCGGTCTCCCCCGGACCCCGCGTTCACTATATCCGGTCTCCCCCGGACCCCGCGTTCACTATATCCGGTCTCCCCCGGACCCCGCGTTCACTATATCCGGTCTCCCCCGGACCCCGCGTTCACTATATCCGGTCTCCCCCGGACCCCGCGTTCACTATATCCGGTCTCCCCCGGACCCCGCGTTCACTATATCCGGTCTCCCCCGGACCCCGCGTTCACTATATCCGGTCTCCCCCGGACCCCGCGTTCACTATATCCGGTCTCCCCCGGACCCCGCGTTCACTATATCCGGTCTCCCCCGGACCCCGCGTTCACTATATCCGGTCTCCCCCGGACCCCGCGTTCACTATATCCGGTCTCCCCCGGACCCCGCGTTCACTATATCCGGTCTCCCCCGGACCCCGCGTTCACTATATCCGGTCTCCCCCGGACCCCGCGTTCACTATATCCGGTCTCCCCCGGACCCCGCGTTCACTACATCCGGTCTCCCCCGGACCCCGCGTTCACTACATCCGGTCTCCCCCGGACCCCGCGTTCACTACATCCGGTCTCCCCCGGACCCCGCGTTCACTACATCCGGTCTCCCCCGGACCCCGCGTTCACTACATCCGGTCTCCCCCGGACCCCGCGTTCACTACATCCGGTCTCCCCCGGACCCCGCGTTCACTACATCCGGTCTCCCCCGGACCCCGCGTTCACTACATCCGGTCTCCCCCGGACCCCGCGTTCACTACATCCGGTCTCCCCCGGACCCCGCGTTCACTATATCCGGTCTCCCCCGGACCCCGCGTTCACTATATCCGGTCTCCCCCGGACCCCGCGTTCACTATATCCGGTCTCCCCCGGACCCCGCGTTCACTATATCCGGTCTCCCCCGGACCCCGCGTTCACTATATCCGGTCTCCCCCGGACCCCGCGTTCACTATATCCGGTCTCCCCCGGACCCCGCGTTCACTATATCCGGTCTCCCCCGGACCCCGCGTTCACTATATCCGGTCTCCCCCGGACCCCGCGTTCACTATATCCGGTCTCCCCCGGACCCCGCGTTCACTATATCCGGTCTCCCCCGGACCCCGCGTTCACTATATCCGGTCTCCCCCGGACCCCGCGTTCACTATATCCGGTCTCCCCCGGACCCCGCGTTCACTATATCCGGTCTCCCCCGGACCCCGCGTTCACTATATCCGGTCTCCCCCGGACCCCGCGTTCACTATATCCGGTCTCCCCCGGACCCCGCGTTCACTATATCCGGTCTCCCCCGGACCCCGCGTTCACTATATCCGGTCTCCCCCGGACCCCGCGTTCACTATATCCGGTCTCCCCCGGACCCCGCGTTCACTATATCCGGTCTCCCCCGGACCCCGCGTTCACTATATCCGGTCTCCCCCGGACCCCGCGTTCACTATATCCGGTCTCCCCCGGACCCCGCGTTCACTACATCCGGTCTCCCCCGGACCCCGCGTTCACTACATCCGGTCTCCCCCGGACCCCGCGTTCACTACATCCGGTCTCCCCCGGACCCCGCGTTCACTATATCCGGTCTCCCCCGGACCCCGCGTTCACTACATCCGGTCTCCCCCGGACCCCGCGTTCACTACATCCGGTCTCCCCCGGACCCCGCGTTCACTATATCTGGTCTCCCCCGGACCCCGCGTTCACTATATCCGGTCTCCCCCGGACCCCGCGTTCACTATATCCGGTCTCCCCCGGACCCCGCGTTCACTATATCCGGTCTCCCCCGGACCCTGCGTTCACTATATCTGGTCTCCCACAGTACATACTACATGGAAATGCAATTATTTTAGTAAATATAAACTGCTAAATACCTCTTCTCATCCACAGTATATAGCAGTCTTGTGACTTCGATCAGTGTCCAGCCAAGCACTGGTTAAAGCTTGTAGGAGGATTTTACATTCTGTTCTGACTGTCCTATGAGGCTGCATAACCCCTGACCCCTCTGTCTGGATAGTGCCAATTGGCCCTGTACTGATCACATGCACCCTCCAAAAGAAAAAAAAATCCATCTAGCAATACATACTAAACAGAGCATGTGCAGGGTGACTCCTGGAGCTCTGTACAATCAGCAGATGGAATGAGGACAGTAGGAGAGGATTAGAGAAGACATGCCTTTTTACACAATGCAGAGGATTAACCCCTTAGGTTCCACAGTGAGTATAACAAGCATGCTTTACTGCATATACAGACTGATTTTACTGTTGTGGGTTTAGTAACACTTTAAAGCGGAACTCCACCCAAAAGGGGAAGTTCCGCTTTAAGGATTGGTCCCTTGCACCTCGTTAAGGATTGGCACCTTCCACTACGATCATAAGTGGAAGTTGTCCTCCCCGTCGTCTTCTGGGACACGTGACAGGTCCCAGGAGACTACAGGACAACCCAAAAGAAGTCACAGATCACAGGGCCAGGGTCACCTCCTCACACCTGATTTAAACCTCTCATTGCCGCGCTCCCATGTCGCCATCGTGTGCATTGCACGGCAATCATGGGTTTAAATTGGGTAATGAGGAGGCAACATATCACATCCTCACCACCTGTCGAATGCACTCGGATCACTTTGCAGAAGAATGAGCCCTTAGCTGCAATCGGCAATGGGACCCTAAGGGCTTGTTCACATATAGAGTTGGTGGGTAGTAAAACCCTGCGGTTGAATCAGTTTTACTACCCACAATCCCTACCCCCCCTCAGCTGCTGAGGCAGCAGCCAAAAGGTGTATGCATGCAGGAATTACACCCCTTAGGGCTCGTTCACACTAGGCTGTTTTGCCAACGCTTGCCAAACGCCCCTATAGCGTTTGGCAAGCGTTGGTCCGGTGTTTGCGGAGCGTTTTTAACGCTCGGCAAACGCTCCGCAAACGCCGCATGCGCGGTTTAGCGGCGGTTGCTAGGCGTTTGCCGAGCGTTAATAACGCCCCACAAACGCCTATAATGCATTTGAGTGGTGTTACCGCTCCGCAAACGCCCCGCAACCGCGTCGCAACCGCACCGCAAACGCCGGCCGGGCGTTTGCGGAGCGGCACCATAGACGAGAATAGGAGGCTTCAAAGCCTCCTGACTCGACCAGAGGCGTCTGTTTTGCCGCGACGCGACGCAAACGCTCCTGTTAGAACAGCACCATGTGCTGTAATGTGCAGAGTTGGCAGAGGCGTTTGGGAAGCGGTAAAAACGCTTCCCAAACGCCTCTCTGCCGCCTGCACACAAGGCTAGTGTGAATGTAGCCTTACTGCTTTTGGTGGGTGCTACTGCCTGTCAGTCGAGACCCATTCAAGTAAATGGGGCCACTCTGAAAGTGCCCCACAACTGCATGCTTCTGCGGGGTCCAAGGGGTTAAAGCAGTGAGAAAGCAGCCCACTGCTGCCTGTTTAACCCCATGTTTGCTGTACAGCACAAGATTGCAGGGCGCTTGCAGAGCGTCCTCATTCACTTGAATGGCTCATGCTTGGCTGGTGCTATACCCACCAACCATGACCGGGTGTAGGAGCCAGAACTACAGAGGAGACATCGACTTATGCGGCTCTTGCTCCCTACTACAGCTCCAACTTTACAAGTAGTCCCTCTGCACTCTCTTTGATGCTCTGGGATGGCGGGTCAGCAAGCCCTGACCATGATCTACCAGTCACCTGGTCAAGATCTACTGCTAGATCCCGATCTACTGGTTGCTGACCCCCCGCTGTAGAGTTAACTAAGAGAGCTAGAAGAGCATATTCCTAGTTTGACTCCTTTGCAGCTTCAGAGTCTTCCTACAGTCCATTACACCACCCCAAACCTGCCGGGACAAGTTCAGACTCCGGCATCAAACAAAGGCCTACTTAGTACCACTGCTCTCCAGTCAAATTAACGTCTTCGCTTCCAGCGCCTGCTTTATGGATAATCCTTCTTCAAAGGCTACATGTTCAACCGAAGACCCCTCCAGACATGCCGCTAAGAGCTCACAATCCAAAATCTACATGGCTTCTGTTTCAACAACCTATATACAGTGAAGGAAATAAGTATTTGATCCCCGGCTGATTTTGAATGTTTGCCCACTCACAAAGAAATGATCGGTCTAAAAATCGAATTTTCGGTGTATTGTAACACAGAGACAGAATAGCAACAACAAATTCAAAAGAAATGCATGTCTAACAAATGATGCACCGATTTGCATGTTCATGAGGGAAATAAGTATTTGATCCCCTATCATTCAGCAGGATTTCTGGATGTCAGGGGTCTTTCATACAGGTAACAAGCTGAGATTAGAAGCAGTCTCTTAAAGGGAGTGAAGCTAATCTCATTTTTTTACCTGTATAAAAGACACCTGTCCACAGGAGCAATCAAACATTCTGATTCCATACTCTCCACCATGGCAAAGACCAAAGTGCTATCGCACGATTTCAAAGTTGCAAATTTTCAAGCCCAGACTTAGTGATAGTTTTAGGCTAGCCGTTGTGCGTGTGGTTCTGGGACAGTGTGTAAATCGCACCCCACCCCCGACCACAACCACCCACAGCCAAACTGTGCTGCACTTTTCATTCTTCATGGAACCCTCTCGCACCTGAACACACAGCGTGTTCTCAATTGCTGAAAATCACATGGTGCAAAAACACAATTTCCCAATGGCTGCATTTTGAAATGGCGCAGGAATTTTTTTTCATGCATGAAACGCAAATGCACATGAATGGGCTGCCATGCCCACACAAATGTGACTCGCAGAGCCACATAGATGTGAACCTAGCCACAGAGTCAGCGTGTTTTACCCTAGGTTCACACCTAAGCATTTTCCTCATTGAAACGCACAGCAGTCCATTTAGCATGATTTCCTCTCTCGTTCACCTCTCCGCGTTTTCACCCCGTGCGTTTTTTTTTTTGAAAGGGTCAGGAACTTTTTTAAATGCAAAATGTTGCATTTTTGGTTCTATAGACTTCAATGGAGACGCTGCAGAAAAGCATATAGTGCGTATTTGATGCGTTTTAATCTGCCTAGCAACAAAAAAAACGCATCAAAAACGCATGTGCAAAAACAAAAATGCGCCGCAAAAAGCACTGCAGAAATGGATCAATCGCAAACTGCATAGGTGAGAACCTAGCCTAAGGTAAGAGCATTAAAAAATAAAAAAAAATAAAAAAAGCTTTTATTGTGAGTGTGTTACTGACAGTATCAGTGTGTTAGGACACAAAAAACACCCCAAAAAACAAAAGGCATACTATTGTGTCTCTACTATGGGTATATAGAACAAATAATACACACATTGTTATCACTGGGATCATCTGGAACAAGAAACTGTTTGCAGGTTTTTTGGTGATTAGTAATTCAAATAGGTAATGTCATTCAAATATGCAGCTAGAATTATTATTATTATTTTCTTTTTAATATTTTGGTTTTCCAGTCATAATAAAATAAAATCAAGAGTTATCCGTTAGTCCTCATGCACCCCGGACGTTTTTACAGCGGTTGTTCTTGTCTAGTGGCGGTTTTTTTTTTTTTCCCTCAGCCAGTAAACTCCCCAGCATGTTATCCTATGTGTCCAATCAGCTTTAATCAGCATTTTTTGGCTGAAAAAAACAAACAAAAAAAAAACAGAACTGGTAGGTTTGTGGAGGAGTTTTTTAGCAGTGAGGCTCCATGCACACGGGGCGTTTTTAATAACGCTGGTAACGTTGGCTGTGTAAAGTCACTTTAAAAACACGAGTTTTTCAGCATTTGTGTTTTTTAGGGGTAAAGGCTGCCCCCCCCCCCCCATGTATCCTGGGCTGCGTGTACCCATTAGCATGCCCAGGACCGGTATGGAGTATGCTGCCAGGTACAGGGAAGTGCTGAGTGGTCTGCTCTCCTCCCCTTCTTACTGACCCAGAAGCAATGTATAAAAGGGGACTTCCACGACCCCGTGTCACTTTCCCCAGCCAGCATGGCAGAGAAAGAATGTAATGCAGTGTGGTGTGCTCTGAATTACATTTATTGGAGGACAGGTAAACATCGGGGGTCTTTTGGCCCCCTGTTTCATTAACCACTTGCCCACCACCCTATAGTAGAAGTACTGCTACAGGTGTGTATGTGTATATGTATGTATGTGTGTATATATATATATATATATATATATATATATATTGTGTGTGTGTGTGTATATATAAAATGTGTGTATGTATGTGTATATATATATATATATATATATATATATATATATATATATATATATATATATATATATATTTATTATTATTATTTTATTTTTTTGCAGTTCCGGGTATTTGCAGCCTCAGCTGTCAATCTCTGGGTCGTGGCCACCTCGCCATGACCCGGCAATCGCCGAGTATCACCATAAACAATACAGATCTCTCCCGACAGCTTCTGCATACTGCTTTGTATGGCTCTGCATAGAAGAGCCATACAAAGCAGTGTGCTTGCACTGTAAAACATACACACAGCAAACTCCCCCCCCCCCGCACACAGTTAACCCTTTGATCGCCCCAGATGTTAACCCCTTTTTTGCCCAGTGTCATTAGTACAGTGTCAGTGCTTTTTATTAGCACTGATCACTGTATTGGTGTCATTGGGGGATGTCAGTGACACCGAGTCAGTTCCACTCCAGTGTCAGAATACCCGCTGCAGTCCCGCTATAAGTCACTGATTGTCGCCATTACTAGTAAAAAAAATAAATAAATAAATTCCAGTATCTATACCGCCATTTGTAGACGCTATAACTTTCACGTAAACCAATTAATTTACACGTATTGGGATTTTTTTTTTTTCTAGCAAAGATATGTCGCAGAATACATTTTGGCCTAAATTTATTAAGAAATTTGATTTTTTTTTTAAATTCTTTTACTGGATATGATTAATAGCAAAAAGTCCAAAATATTGTTTGTTTGTTTTCAAAATTGTCAGTCTTGTTTTGTTTATAGTACAAAAAATTAAAAACACACAGGTGATCAAAGACCATCGAAAGAAAGCTCTATTTGTGGGAAAAAAGGACAGAATTTTCATTTGGGTGCAGCGTTGTATGCCAGTTAAAGTAACACAGCGCCGTATCACAAAAAATGGCCCGGTCAGGAAGGGGGATCCTCTGGAGGGCAAGGAGTTAATGAGGACCTGTCATAAAAAATTCATCACATAAGGGACATTAAGGGGAAAAAAAGATTGTAGAAAAAAAATGTTCATGCCCCACCTCTGCATGCACGCATATATGAACGTAAACCGCAGATGTTGGGTGCGCCCACACATGAAAACGTTGTTTGTGGTACACGTTACACATTGGCGCGCACGCCGGAGAGAGGGCCCCTGTTCTAGCACCAGAGCTCTTTTGTAACCGTAAACTGATAGGAGCTTCTAAAGCCTCTGGAAAGTCTGGGGACTGAAGTGTGTTGCCATTTCACCAGCGCACGCCTTGACATGTTGGGTATCTATTTACTCAGCACAACCTCATCTTTTACAGTTTACAAAAAAATGGTTCATTTGTTGTTTTGTGCGCTCTAAAAGGAGCTTTAATTAAAGGTTAATTGCCCTGCCTTGCTAAACACGCACGCAGATTTCTCCTAGCAACAGCCGGTAAGCATTTTGGAAGTTCAGGATTCCAAGGTCCCTGATGAAATTAGTATTGCAGATTTCTAGAATACATGCGTTTTCTGTGTAAAGTGTAGACATATAGGTGCAGTTGTCAATGGGGGCACTCATTACTTAAAGTGTTACTAAACCCACAACAGTACAACCAGTCTGTATATGCAGTAAATCATGCTTGTCATACTCACTGTGGAACCTAAGGGGTGATCCTCTGCATTGTGTAAAAAGGCTGTTTGATCCTGACTTCTCTGATCCTCTCCTTCTCCCAGTGTCCCCCTCTTATCTCCTGATAAGACCTACGCTATATTGGGCCAGCCCTCCAAATCATTGGATTTAGGTGTATCAATCACCTCCATGGATACAGGTGTATACAATCATCACCTAGGCATGCAGACTGCTTCTACAAACATTTGTGAAAGAATGGGTTGCTCTCAGGAGCTCAGTGACTCCAAGCGTGGTACCATGATAGGTTGTCACCTGTGCCATCCATGAACCTAAGGGGTTAATCCTTTGCATTGTGTAAAAAGGATGGTTGATCATGTCTTATCTCATCCTCCCCTTCTTCTACTGTCCCCAGTCCATCTGCTGCTAGAACAGAGCCCTAAGAGGCAATCTGCACAGGCTCAGTTTGGTGTGTATTGCTAGTTTTTTTTGTTTGTTTTTTCTTTGGGAGAGTGCGTGTGATCAGCACAGGGCCAATCAGCACTGTCCAGACAAAGGGTCAGGGATCATGCAGCCTCATAGGACAGTAAGAGCTCCTACAAGCTTTCACCAGTGCTCTGCTGAACACTTATAGAAGTCACAAGATTGCTGATGAGAAAAGTTATTTAGCAGTTTAGAGTTACTAAAATAATGTCATTTCCATGTTGTGTGTACTGTTGGAGACCGGATATAGTGAGCGCAGGGTCCGGGGAGACCGGATATAGTGAGCGCAGGGTCCGGGGAGACCGGATATAGTGAACTGCATTCTATGAACCCACTTTGGGAAATGATCATTTGCTCCTCATGACTTGCACAATCATTAGAAAAATAATGAAGATATTATTGCTCATGCATGTAGTTGGCAAGAAAAACCAATAAGCTGCCTATAATTAAATGTGAACTCTGGGTTAATTATTGCCAGCATACGGCAGAACATTATAATACGCTTGAAGCAAAAATAAAAGGTTTGCACTGGAATCTCCCATTTTTTTCTCCTATACATTTAAATGACATTGTTGTCAGAACTCCTTACCGTCACTTCGTACAACGCTGCATCAGCTATTGCTGCGATTTAAATAATGATGATTAACTGCTTGCCCTCCGCCCTATAGAAGAAGTACTGCAACAGGGCAGCACGACTGCGCAAAATCACATATATATATGTGGTTTGCATTTCTGGGTAGGGGCACACACGCGTGCACGCCGCCCTACCCGCACCGCTACTGGCTGCTGGGGATGTCAGTCACTGGGTCCGGGCCAGGACTTGGCGATCGTAAGCAAAGCTGACAGGGGAGAGACCTGTCTGTAAACAGCACAGGTCACCCTCCTGTCAGCATGGACATGCTGCTTTGTATCTCTCTGTGCAGCATGTCTCCGTGGTAAAACAGCACACAGTTAACCCTTTGATCACCCCAGATGTTTACCCCTTCCTGCCCAGTGTCATTAGTACAGTGTAAGCCCTGGTTCACCTATATGAGACCTCCTGCCTGGAGATTGCATGTTCTTCCTTTGCCTGTGTGGGTTTCCTCCAGGTACTCCGGTTTCCTCTCACACGCCAAAGACATGCTGGTAGGGTAATTGGCTCTTGTCTAAATTGGCCCTAGGATGTGTATGAATGTAAGTAACTCCTGGTTCACATCTGTGCAGTTTGTTATCTGTGAGGGCACAAGCACCCATTCATTTGAATATAATAGTAGTAGTAATATATGTATAATATAGCACCATCAATATACACAGCACTGTTCATATACATATATTACTACAGGTACTACTACTACTACTACTACTACTACAGGTACTTATATAGCGCCATCAATATACACAGCACTGTTCATATACATATATTACTACAGGTACTACTACTACAGGTACTTATATAGCGCCATCAATATACACAGCGCTGTTCATATACATATATTACTACAGGTACTACTACTACAGGTACTTATATAGCGCCATCAATATACACCGCACTGTTCATATACATATATTACTACTACTACTACAGGTACTTATATAGCGCCATCAATATACACCGCACTGTTCATATACATATATTACTACTACTACTACAGGTACTTATATAGCGCCATCAATATACACCGCACTGTTCATATACATATATTACTACTACTACTACAGGTACTTATATAGCGCCATCAATATACACCGCACTGTTCATATACATATATTACTACTACTACTAATACTACAGGTACCTATATAGTGCCATCAATATACACAGCGCTGTTCATATACATATATTACTACTACTACTACTACTACAGGTACTTATATAGCGCCATCAATATACACAGCGCTGTTCAAGATACCTATAATAGTAGTAGTAATATATGTATATGAACAGTGCTGTGTATATTGATGGCGCTATATAAGTACCTGTAGTAGTAATATATGTATATGAACAGCGCTGTGTATATTGATGGCGCTATATAAGTACCTGTAGTAGTAATATATGTATATGAACAGCGCTGTGTATATTGATGGCACTATATAAGTAGTAGTAGTAGTAGTAGTAGTAGTAGTAATATATGTATATGAACAGTGCTGTGTATATTGATGGCACTATATATGTAGTAGTAGTAGTAATATATGTATATGAACAGTGCTGTGTATATTGATGGCACTATATATGTACCTGTAGTATTAGTAGTAGTAGTAATATATGTATAATATAGCGCCATCAATATACACAGCGCTGTTCATATACATATATTATACTACTACTAATACTACAGGTACATATATAGTGCCATCAATATACACAGCACTGTTCATATACATATATTACTACTACTACTACTACTACTACATATATAGTGCCATCAATATACACCGCGCTGTTCATATACATATATTACTACTACAGGTACTTATATAGCGCCATCAATATACACAGCACTGTTCATATACATATATTACTACAGGTACTACTACTACAGGTACTTATATAGCGCCATCAATATACACAGCGCTGTTCATATACATATATTACTACTACTACAGGTACTTATATAGCACCATCAATATACACCGCACTGTTCATATACATATATTACTACTACTACTAATACTACAGGTACCTATATAGTGCAATCAATATACACAGCGCTGTTCATATACATATATTACTACTACTACTACAGGTACTTATATAGCGCCATCAATATACACCGCACTGTTCATATACATATATTACTACTACTACTAATACTACAGGTACATATATAGCGCCATCAATATACACAGCGCTGTTCAAGATACCTATAATAGTAGTAGTAATATATGTATATGAACAGTGCTGTGTATATTGATGGCACTATATATGTACCTGTAGTAGTAGTAGTAGTAGTAGTAATATATGTATATGAACAGCGCTGTGTATATTGATGGCACTATATATGTACCTGTAGTAGTAATATGTACAGTGCGGTGTATATTGATGGCGCTATATAAGTACCTGTAGTAGTAATATATGTATATGAACAGCGCGGTGTATATTGATGGCACTATATATGTAGTAGTAGTAGTAGTAGTAATATATGTATATGAACAGTGCTGTGTATATTGATGGCACTATATATGTACCTGTAGTATTAGTAGTAGTAGTAATATATGTATATGAACAGCGCTGTGTATATTGATGGCGCTATATTATACATATATTACTACTACTACATGTATAATATAGCGCCATCAATATACACAGCGCTGTTCATATACATATATTACTACTACTACTAATACTACAGGTACATATATAGTGCCATCAATATACACAGCACTGTTCATATACATATATTACTACTACTATTATAGGTACTTTGAACAGCACGTTGTATATTGATGGCACTATATAAGTACCTGTAGTAGTAGTAGTAGTAATATGTATATGAACAGCGCGGTCTATATTGATGGCACTATATAAGTACCTGTAGTAGTAGTAATATGTATATGAACAGCGCTGTGTATATTGATGGCACTATATAAGTACCTGTAGTAGTAGTAATATATGTATATGAACAGTGCGGTGTATATTGATGGCGCTATATAAGTACCTGTAGTAGTAGTAGTAATATATGTATATGAACAGTGCGGTGTATATTGATGGCACTATATAAGTACCTGTAGTAGTAGTATTAATATATGTATATGAACAGTGCGGTGTATATTGATGGCACTATATAAGTACCTGTAGTAGTAGTAATATATGTATATGAACAGTGTGGTGTATATTGATGGCACTATATAAGTACCTGTAGTAGTAGTAATATATGTATATGAACAGTGCGGTGTATATTGATGGCACTATATAAGTACCTGTAGTAGTAGTAATATATGTATATGAACAGTGCGGTGTATATTGATGGCACTATATAAGTACCTGTAGTAGTAGTAGTAGTAGTAGTAGTAGTAATATGTATATGAACAGCGCGGTGTATATTGATGGCACTATATAAGTACCTGTAGTAGTAGTAGTAGTAGTAATATATGTATATGAACAGTGCGGTGTATATTGATGGCACTATATAAGTACCTGTAGTAGTAGTAATATATGTATATGAACAGTGCGGTGTATATTGATGGCACTATATAAGTACCTGTAGTAGTAGTAGTAGTAGTAGTAGTAGTAATATGTATATGAACAGCGCGGTGTATATTGATGGC
The DNA here is from genome assembly GCF_062004578.1 of Staurois parvus. NCBI lineage: Eukaryota > Metazoa > Chordata > Amphibia > Anura > Ranidae > Staurois > Staurois parvus. The sequence goes on from NW_028317947.1 coordinate 21,658,524, forward strand.
ACTATATAAGTACCTGTAGTAGTAGTAGTAGTAGTAATATATGTATATGAACAGTGCGGTGTATATTGATGGCACTATATAAGTACCTGTAGTAGTAGTAATATATGTATATGAACAGTGCGGTGTATATTGATGGCACTATATAAGTACCTGTAGTAGTAGTAGTAGTAGTAGTAATATGTATATGAACAGCGCGGTGTATATTGATGGCACTATATAAGTACCTGTAGTAGTAGTAGTAGTAATATATGTATATGAACAGTGCGGTGTATATTGATGGCACTATATAAGTACCTGTAGTAGTAGTAATATATGTATATGAACAGTGCGGTGTATATTGATGGCACTATATAAGTACCTGTAGTAGTAGTAGTAGTAGTAGTAATATGTATATGAACAGCGCGGTGTATATTGATGGCACTATATAAGTACCTGTAGTAGTAGTAGTAATATATGTATATGAACAGCGCGGTGTATATTGATGGCGCTATATAAGTACCTGTAGTAGTAGTAGTAATATATGTATATGAACAGCGCGGTGTATATTGATGGCGCTATATAAGTACCTGTAGTAGTAGTAGTAATATATGTATATGAACAGCGCGGTGTATATTGATGGCGCTATATAAGTACCTGTAGTAGTAGTAATATATGTATATGAACAGCGCGGTGTATATTGATGGCGCTATATAAGTACCTGTAGTAGTAGTAATATATGTATATGAACAGCGCGGTGTATATTGATGGCACTATATAAGTACCTGTAGTAGTAGTAGTAATATATGTATATGAACAGCGCAGTGTATATTGATGGCGCTATATAAGTACCTGTCATATATAAAATAAATGATCCGCTAGTCCATAGAAATACATGGGTGTCCACTTTTCATTTGTCAGGGGACAGCTGAATACCGGACAGATGGAACGCCAGTGTGAACGGCCCCTTCCCTCCGTCCAGCGCGGCAGCAGCTATGAGTAATAATGAGTAATAATGAAGGTGCTGGTTGGATGGCATGGTGTAGATTACCTGATAGGGTCCTGGCGGGGGGCGGTATAACCCGGGGTTTGGTCCTCGCATCATATTCATTTGGTTTCCAGGCGGGAGGGGCAGACCACCCCTTGTGGACATTGAGGTAGTAAAGGGGCGCTCCTCCTGGTCACTGGACTTCTTGGTCCTGGATATTTGGGATGGGAAGTCCTGCTTGGTGTAGGAAGCTCCAGAGTACTCTCCTCCTTGTGTGTACCTCCCTCCTCTGCGAACCTCTCCTCTACCCCCCAGCCGGTGTATCAACCGCCACCTTTCTTCTGGGTATAAAGTTCGGTTCAGCCGGTCCTGTGAGCCGGTGCCGAGTCCAGCCCCCCCCTCCTGTTGGTGAGTGGCAGTCCTTCCTGTTCTTCTGCTCCGCTCGGTCACCTCCTGTGTGCGGCGTGTGATCGCGATGTGCGGTAGGTGCCCCGTGTGTACAGAGCCGGCACCCTCCTGTGCTGTGTCTATACGCCGCGCACCGCCGCCCCCCCAACCGAAGGACTTGTGCCGTTTCTTCCTACCGCTGTTGGTGTCATAGGAAGTTATTGGACGGTTTTTCTGTTGGTGTCATCACTTCCACAGAGCTGTTTTGCAACAAGCCTCCCCTCTCATCTCTGCCCTCCCCTCCTCCTCCTCTCCTTATCTCTCTCCTCCCCCTTTTTTTAGCTTTCCCCTCCCTTGGTCACCTCCTCTTTAGCAGGGTTCCTTCATCTTCTCCAGCCCCCCCATTTCTGCCACACCTGTCCCCCCCCCTCCTGTGTCTGCCCTCTCCTTGCTGGGTCATCTGTCATATGTGCATGCTTTCATCTCCCCCCCCCCTCCAATCATCTTCTGCCTCCCCCCCCCTCTTCCTGCTTTCTCTGCCTCTTCTAGCAGTCCTATGTTATCTGTCCCCCCCCCACCCCCCGCCTGCCCTCCACCCCCTTCCATGTTCCTTCCCTTTATTTTCTGCTCCATGTGCTCAGCAGACTTTGATCATCTTCTGCCGTCACCTCTGTAGTGCTGGTCCTGATTGCTGGAGGAGGCGTGTGCCCCCTACGTCTCCCCCCCCCCCCCCGTGTGCCCCCTACATCTGTCCCCATCCTTCCCATGTGCCTCCTACGTCTGCCCCCCCGTGTGCTCCCTACGTCTGCCCCTGCCCCCCCCCGTGTGCTCCCTATGTCTGCCCCTGTCCCCCCCCCGTGTGCCCCCTACGTCTGCCCCCCCTACCCCCCATGTGCCCCTTACGTCTACATTTCACTTTACTAACACACACCATATTGCCAAAAGTATTGGGACGCCAGTCCTTCCACGCACGTAAACTTTAACCCCTCGCTTACCGGGCACTTCTACCCCCTTCCTGCCCAGGCCAATATTCAGCTTTCAGCGCTGTCGCACTTTGAATGACAATTGCACGGTCATGCGACACTGTACCCATATGACATTTTTATCATTTTTTTTTTCTCACAAATAGAGCTTTCTTTTGGTGGTATGTACTCGCCGCTGGGTGTTTTTTTTTACTTTTTGTGCTATAAACAAAAAAAGAGCAAAAAAAATGTTTGTTTCTATTATAAAATTTTGCAAACAGGTAATTTTTCTCCTTCACTGATGTGCGTTGATGAGGCGGCACTGATAGCACTAATGAGGTGACACTGATAGTCGGCACTGCTGGGCACTGACTGCCAGGACTTCTGGGCTGCACTGGTGGGTGGCACTGGTGGGCACAGGTGGGTGACACTGCTAGGCACAGGTGGGTGGCACTGCTGGGCACCGATTATCAGGACACTGATCATCAGTGCCCTGATGATCGGTGCCAATCCTCGCTCTGACAACTGCCAGTTCTCGGCAGTACTTTCCTCACGCTCTGACAGCGTGAGGAAAGTGCAGCCGAGAACCGGCAATTGCATTTCCCGGTGATCAGCGTGTCAATGGACACGGCTGATCACGTGGTAAAAGGCCGCTGTGATTGGCCTTTTACCACATCACTTGATCAGCTGTGTCCGTAGGACACAGAGATCACTGAGATCACCGGGGGCGTGCAAGAGAGCGCCTTCTGGGAGGATGTCATATGACGCCCTCCCAGAACTGGCCGGCCACAGTGCAATCGTCATTCATCTATCTGCGGTCGGCAACTAGTTAATGACCTCCCAGTCTTAGTCCGTAGGGTTCAATACTGAGTTGGCCCCGCCCTTTGCAGCTATAACAGCTTCATCTCTTCTGGGAAGGCCATCCACAAGGTTTAGGAGGGTGTTTATGGGAATGTTTGACCATTCTTCCAGAAGTACATTTGTGAGGTCAGCCACTGATGTCGGGGGAGGAGGCCTGGCTCACAGTCTCTGCTCTAATTCATCACAAAGGTGTTCTATGGGGTTGAGGTCAGGACTCTGTGCAGGCCAGTCAAGTTCCTCCACCCTAAACTCGCTCATCCATGTCTTTATGGGCCTCGCTTTGTGCACTCATGTTGGAACAGGAAGGGGCCATCCCCAAACTCTTCCCACAAAGTTGGGAGCATGAAATTGTCCAAAATTAAAGAGATGAGGTGGGAAGATGGCGATGGGGAGAAAATAGGTCAATGTGTGTGGTGATCATGTGACTGATTCCGTTAGTGCACTTTATTGAAGCATGGATTTTGAATTGGTAGATCAAGGTTTCTCAACCAAGGTTCCATGGAACCCTGGGGTTCCTCCAGAGGTTGCTAGGGGTTCCTTGAGCAATATCTGCCTCTCAGATAGGTTCCCGATGACACCATTGATATTTTTTGCTATCTATAAAGGGGTAATTCTTCTCAATGACCACAAGTGTAGGGAATATTCTTCCCTATGACCATCACACCAATGTATCATGAGCTTTAGATACAGTAATTTTTAGCAGGGCATCCCTGAGACCAAAAAAGTAATTTCTATGGTTCCTCTGTGATGAAAAGGTTGAGAAAAGCTGTGCTAGATTCTTCAAATTTGGACCAAGTGTGCACGTATCTCTGGCCCATTTGGCTGGATCTTCTGTTGTGAAGGTAGCTATAAGCAGGCCAACAATGGGCAAATGGTTTTATTGGTGACTCTTGGTAAACAGGCCTAGCCAATGATTCAGTGGGCTGTATAGTTTCACCTAACATTCTATGACAGAGGTGAAAGTCATAACGCAGGGCTCTCACTACTGCCTCATATAGGGTAGAACAAATTTCAGAAGCCTGAAAGCCAATGCACCTAAGAAAACCACTGTTGGCTTCTAGATCTGGAGTCTACTGAGTTGTACATTTGTTCTGCTCTCCCTTTGTGATGCGGTGAGGGGGCATTTGGCAAGGAATAGGGGATAATCACATCCCTTGAAGGTGACAATTGTCTGGGTCTTATTGTTCATTTTTCAAATGATTTCTCTCCTTGAATTTTCTGGCTCTAAGCGAAATGCAGGCAACATATGGTGGATGGATCTTTGGAAGTAGTCAAGATGCAGAGGCATCTTGAACATATAGAGGTACAGTTCTGTCTCGGGGAGTGTATGCCATGTTTATCTGTGTTCTAATGACTGGGAACACTAGACTACAATAGACTACAACACAATGGCAAAAGATGTTCCAGCATGTGGATTAACAATCTGCAAAGAGGACCTGACTGCTTTGATAAAACCTGTCCTAAAGCCCATTCATAAAAAAGCAACAGTTGTGCTTTAACCCCCCACCAACATATACTTTCCTTCCCTCTCCTGCAACTCTGAGAGCCAAAGGTAATGACCGGTACTTCAGTACAGAAGAACATGTGATTCACTACACGTGACGGCACTGGGCCAATCAGCTCGGTCACAAGAGGAGACCAAAGCCTTGTGTAAGTTATGACTTTTACTATGCTTAAAGCGGACTTCCAGCCATTGTTTTCTTTCTTCCTTTAAAGACAAAGGCAACATTCTTCACTTTGGCAATATATATAAATTTTATTTGTAGAGATCCAGTCTCTACTTCCGTTCCCAGCCACCTAGGTGACTTCGTCATTATGCATTCCCTAGGGCTTCTGGGATAATGCCGTCACCTATCCCATGAGTCCTAGGGAATGCCTAATAGCGAAATCTCGTGTTATTACGAGACCAGTAGTAACGCAATTGTGGGGATTTTGGCGCCATTTTTGAACAAGAAAGGATTCCAGTACTGTGGATTTAAGCCGGGCGCTGTGGATGTAACCTGGGGCTGTGGAGATCTGATATGGACACCTGTTTGTAAACAAATTGCGCCGTGCAGCGTCATTACTGCGCAGGCGCGAGATCAGGAGGTGTGCGCAAAGAAACAGAGGGTGCACGGGCCTAGTGCATTACCTTCTAAAAATGAGATTTATTGAATAAAAAGTAGTATACTCACAAAAGAATAAAATCAAAGGCACATCACAAAGACAGCATGGTCCAAAAAGGACAGCATGGGTTCTGAGGAAGATGTTGTGCCTCGAAACGCGTCAGCCATTTGGAGGCCTACAGTCTCCCAACAGTCACCATCTAGGGAGATTGGACCATGCTGTCTTTTTTGTGATGTACCTTTTGATTTTATTCTTCTGTGAGTATACTACTTTTTATTCAATAAAAAATTCTTAGCACAGCGTGAGGAAAGTACTGCCAAGAATCGGCAATTGTCAGCGAAGGGATCGGCATTGATCATCAGGGCACTGATGATCAGTGCCCATCAGTGCCGCCCTTCTGTGCCCATCAGTGCCACCACCTGTGCCCATCAGTGCCACCCATTAGTGCTACCCATTAGTGCCACCCATCAGTGACCAGCAGTGCCGCCTATCAGTGCAGCATAATCAGTGCCAGCTCATCAGTGCCGCCTATCAATGCCGACTATCAGTTCCTCCTATCAGTGCCCATCAATGCTGCCTATCCATGCCACATCATCGGTGCCTATCAGTGCTGCCTATCAGTGCAGCCTCATCAATGCACATCAGTGAAGGAGAAAAATTACCTATTTGCAAAATTTTATAATAGAAAGAAAAACTTTTTTTTTTTTTTTTGCTGGGCAGGAAGGAGGTAGAAGTGTCCAGTAGCCAAGTGGTTAAAGCTTGTAGGAGGAGTTTTCTTTCTGCTCTAGGAGGATGCAGAACCACTGACCTCTGTCTGGACAGTGCTGATTGGCCCTGTGATGATCACATGCACTTTCCCAAGAAAAAAAAAACCTCTTCACCAATACACATAAAACTGAGCATGTGCAAAGTATCTCCACACAATAAGTCTTGTAAGCTGATAAGAGGGGGACACTTGGAGAAGGGGAGGATCAGAGAAGTCAGGATCAAACAGCCTTTTTACACAGTGAAGACGATTAACCCCTTAGGTTCTACAGTGAGTAAAACAAGCATGCTTTACTGCATATGCAGAGTGACTTTACTGTTGTGGGTTTAGTAACACTTTAGAGCTACCATCAACTATGTAGTGCAACGGCCTGCCAGATTGGATACAGATTGACCAGGTAGATTAGGTGTGTCCTCCTATCCTTCTATTATTCTATAGTTTTGGAAAATGTAATGGAGATTTTACAATCAGATTGTATAGTATATGACCATCATAACAGGAACAGCAATAAATACCTGTCAGGGTTGTTTATTCCACTCTATCCAAAATCAAAAGGAAAAGAAAGTGAAAAAGTAGCCATACTCCGAATGAGGTGGTGACATCAATTAGATCTTGTAAAATCCTACGGCATGAAACAATTCGATTAAATGAATTCATTAATTGTTAATATGTTCATCCGTGCTGAGCCAGGAACCTTTCAGAAACCATCTGTGCGAGAAAAAGTGCAGTACCTCCCAGCATGGAAAATAATTCTCCACCGTTTACCATCGGACAGAGTATTGAAACCTACATTATAGTTACTTACTGTGGGTTCCTGATTACTTTTTTTTTTTTTTTATAATTGAAATGCAAATGCCTATGTATAGGTTTTAGCTATTATACTGTCAGCTGATACTACTTTACCTTTCTCATTATCGGTGATATATAAAGGAATCCAGACAGCTGTGGATATTGTGGATTTCATGGCATTATGTATTGTATATCATGATGGGGGAGATCTACTAAAACGGGTGCAAATCAGAATCTGGTGCAGCTGTACATGATAGCAAATCAGCTTCTAACTTCAAGTGATTGTAAAGGTGTGTGTCTGTGTATGTATATCGCCTCGACTACTGCAACTCCCTCCTCATTGGCTTACCTTTACATAGGCTATCCCCCCTCCAGTCCATCATGAATACTACTGCCAGGCTCATCCACCTTACCAACCGTTCAGTGTCTGCTACCCCTCTCTGCCAATCCCTCCACTGACCTCCACTCAGTGTCCTCCACCCCTCTCTGCCAATCCCTCCACTGACCTCCATTCAGTGTCCTCCACCCCTCTCTGACAATCCCTCCACTGAATTCCAATCAGTGTCCTCCACCCCTCTCTGCCAATCCCTCCACTGACCTCCAATCAGTGTCCTCCACCCCTCTCTGCCAATCCCTCCACTGACCTCCAATCAGTGTCCTCCACCCCTCTCTGCCAATCCCTCCACTGACTTCCAATCAGTGTCCTCCACCCCTCTCTGCCAATCCCTCCACTGACCTCCAATCAGTGTCCTCCACCCCTCTCTGCCAATCCCTCCACTGACCTCCAATCAGTGTCCTCCACCCCTCTCTGCCAATCCCTCCACTGACTTCTAATCAGTGTCCTCCACCCCTCTCTGCCAATCCCTCCACTGACCCCCAATCAGTGTCCTCCACCCCTCTCTGCCAATCCCCCCACTGACCCCCACTCAGTGTCCTCCACCCCTCTCTGCCAATCCCTCCTCTGTCCTCCAGTGTCCTCCACCCCCTCTCTGCCAATCCCTCCACTGACCTCTTGGTGTGAACAAATCAACTGTGGGAGCAATAATTAGAAAATGGAAGACATACAAGACCACTGATAATATCCCTCGATCTGGGGCTCCACGCAAAATCTCACCCCGTGGGGTCAAAATGATCACAAGAACGGTAAACAAAAATCCCAGGACCACACGGGGGGACCTAGTGAATGACCTGCAGAGAGCTGGGACCAACGTAACAAAGGCTACCATCAGTAACACACTACGCCGCCAGGGACTCAGATCCTGCAGTGCCAGACGTGTTCCCCTGCTTAAGCCAGTACATGTCCGGGCCCGTCTGACGTTTGCTAGAGAGCATTTGGATGATCCAGAAGAGGATTGGGAGAATGTCATATGGTCAGATGAAACCAAAATAGAACTGTTTGGTAGAAACACAACTCGTCGTGTTTGGAGGAGAGAGAATACTGAGTTGCATCCAAAGAACATACCTACTGTGAAGCATGGGGGTGGTAACATCATGCTTTGGGGCTGTTTCTCCGCAAAGGGACCAGGACAACTGATCCATGTACAGGACAGAATGAATGGGGCCATGTATTGTGAGATTTTGAGTGCAAACCTCCCATCAGCAAGGGCATTGAAGATGAAACGTGGCTGGGTCTTCCAACATGACAATGATCCCAAACATACCGCCCGGGCAATGAAGGAGTGGCTTCGTAAGCATTTCAAGGAGTGGCCTAGCCAGTCTCCAGATCTCAACCCCCATAGAAAACCTTTAGAGGGAGTTGAAAGTCCGTGTTGCCCAGCGACAGCCCCAAAACATCACTGCTCTAGAGGAGATCTGCATGGAGGAATGGGCCAACATACCAGCAACAGTGTGTGCCAACCTTGTGAAGACTTACAGGAAACGTCTGACCTCTGTCATTGCCAACAAAGGATATATAACAAAGTATTGAGATGAACTTTTGATATTGACCAAATACTTATTTTCCACCATAATTTGCAAATACATTCTTTCCAAATCAGCCAATGTGATTGTCTGGATTTGTTTTCTCATTTTGTCTCTCATAGTTGAGGTCTACCTATGATGCCAATTACAGGCCTCTCTCATCTTTTTAAGTGGGAGAACGTGCACAATTGGTGGCTGACTAAATACTTTTTTGCCCCACTGTATGTGAACTGGGGCTAAAAGAATATCTTTCATGGCATAAGAGACCAGGATTGAGATCTGCAATGACCTCAAAGAACAATACTGAATGTGGACAGAGAGAATCTGCAGCATATGTTAATAACGACCCTCCCTGCCTTTCACTAAGGAACCTGTAATTAGGATCATGCCGAAACATCTGTCAGCTTCTAATTCTAGTGTGGGTGTGAGCATCTGCTGTCATATAAATAGGGGACAAGCCAGGTAGTAAATGAGCTTAGTATGAGACCATGGGACTATTGAAAGGAGTTCTTTGGAATTTTTACAAGAGACATTTTAGCCTATATTTAATCTTTACAAAAAATGCTGATTATTTTATATCTTTTATGGCAGCAGAAACCTTTTGTTTGTAGTTTGGATAGACATTATGTGAGAGCTAAAACCTCTGATTTTCATTGCTGTCTCTGGAGTGGGGGTGAAATTTCCCAGCAGATCTACAGGCACAAAAACAATACAATTCTATTTTAACCAAAGGATTTCCCCCCCCCCCCTTCCTGACCGGGCCATTTTTATGCGTTACGGCGCTGCGTTCCTTTAACTGACAATTGTGTGGTCATGCAATGCAGCACCCAAATTATATTTATGTCCTTTTTTTTTTCTACAAATTGAGCTTTCTATCGGTGGTATTTGATTGCCTGTGCATTATTATTTTTATTAAAAAAAAAAAAAAAACTGACAATTTTGAGAAAAAATAATATTTTTGACTTTTTGCTATTAAACATGTACAGTAAAAAAATTTAAAAAATCTACTTTCGTCATAAATTATGTATTCTGCTACATATCTTTGCTGAAAAAAAAAAAAATCCCAATACGTGTAAATTAATTAGTTTACGTGAAAATTATAGCGTTTACAAATGGCAGTATATATACTGGAATTTTTAACTTTTTTTCTAGTAACGGTGACGATCGGCGACTTATAGTGGGACATTCTGACACTGGGGGGAACTGACTTGGTTAATGTGAAAATCCTCAAGCGCTTACTATGGTGAATACAAATGTAAATATTAAATAAACTGTAGCCGCTAGTGCACACAACCCATGTCTCAGTGGGCTAAATAATTAATAATATCAATGAAAATATGCTGCACTACATCTCACAAAATGCACAATACCTAAACCATATATCTATACATAAAACAAGTGATGTCAAAAACAGAAACTAAGTGACTCAAAAAAATAAATTAAATGGATTAATTGTCCAAAAAATGAATTTGGTTAAAGTCCAATAATTTAAACATTCTCCTGTGACCCCTCCTTGAAATAACGACCACCGTGTGCATCTTTCGCAGAAACCCCCTTGATAAAGTCACGTGATCTGTGATGAAACGCGTCGGGGAGGAGCGTGCGGGTGGCGTCACGACGTTACCATTCATCGGAATAGTGGTAGTAGTAATCCACACATTGCTCCTGGATTGTCATACTTGTAGGCAATGGCAGTTACACATAGGGCCCGTGCATTGCCTTGCAATATACTCTGTATAGTGACGGTTTTGGAGCCTTGACTGTTTTTATGCTGCTGGGGATGATACTGCCATCTTGTGCCTAATTAGTACATTACTGGATGTTCATCAAACATGGTGCAGATATGGACCTACGGAATGTGAGTGCATTTCCTATGTTTTAATGTGCAAATAAACGTTTTAAAGGATAAAGCACTATTTTGAGTTTTGTTTAAGAGGAATACAGCTGAGCCGTGTGGGGAAAGTACTGTCGATAACCAGCAAGTGTCACAGAGGACATCTGCACTGATGATTAGGGCACTGATTAACAGTGCCCTGCTTATCATTGCAGCCCCAAAAGTGCCCATCAGTAGTGCCCATCAGTGCTGCTGTCACGACTATGGCGGGTAGCTCTCTAGACCCGCAGCTAGGGTTTCCCAGGGTGCGGGGTCTAAGTCCCAGTCTGCTTGTTCACCAGAGCCCCTGATGGTGGGGATGGACTTGGAGCAGGCTGGAACCAGGTCGCGGCCCCCGGTACACCCAGCTGAGGCAGAAAAGACCGCTAGCGGAAGCAGGATACTGGGTGACTGTTACATACCGGATTGGGGAGCCTGAAATGGAGAGAAGGCGTCCTCTTACGACTCCCGCTCAGAGTCCCTGGTGGTAGGGCCAAGGGTGCAGAGCCAGGAGTGGCCGAATTGCCGTGCTGCTTTTGCAGCTGTCAACAGGTAGCTTGAACTCAGGAGATCCGGACACAAGCCAGGTGCGGGTGCAGGAACGTGGGTGCAGCAGTAGGTATGCAAGACGCAGGTCAGGTGCAGTTGCAGGCAGAACCATACAGCAGGGTCAGGCAGGCTGGGTCAGTAACAAGCGGGCAGATAAGTACAAAAGGAGCAGGCAGGAGAATGATCAGGAATAGCCGGGGTCGGTGCAGGCGGAGTTCTTTCTTAGGCGATTATACAGAAGAGCAGGTATCAGGATCAGAATCAGGAATTTGAGCACAGGAACGTATTTAGACCAGAAGGCAATGACTCTTCATTGCAGCAGATTTAAATAGCCCGCCAGCCGTAACGTGGGCGCTTACTGCGCATGCGCGAGCTTCCCGCTCATGCGTGGCCACACGCTCCCGCGCCTGCGCACTTGCTATGCTGCTACTCGAGGGAATCCGTCACCGTCGCACCGCTGCATGGCGATGCGATCCCTGACAGCTGCATATCAGGGCAGCATCATCAGTGCCTCCTCATCAATTCCCATCAGTGCTGCCCATCAATTCCACCCCATCAGTTCTGCCCATCAGTGCCACCCCATCAGTGCTGCCCATCAGTGCCACTTCATCTGTGCTGCCTATCAGTGCAGCATCATCAATGCCTCCTCATCAATTCCCATCAGTACCACCTCATCAGGGCTGCCTGTCTGTGCCCATCAATGCTGCCTATCAGTTCTGCATATCAGTGCAGCATCATCAGTGCCTCCTCATAAATTTCCACCGGTGCCACCTCATCAGTGCTGCCTGTCAGTGCCGCCTATCAGTGCCCATCAGTGCTTCATATCAGTGCCTCTTCATCGATTCCCACCAGTGCCGCCTCATCAGTGCTGCCTATCTGCCCATCAGTGCTGCCTATAATTGCAGCCTCATCGGTGCACATCAGTTAAGGAGAATATTTACCTGTTTGCAAATTTTATAATAGAAACAAAGAAACTTTTTTTTCACATTTTTTTGGCATTTTTTTGTTTATAGTGTAAAAAATAAAAAGCTCAGTGCCGATTAAATACCACCAAAAGAAAGCTCCTATTTGTGTGGAAAATTGTTTAAATATGTCATATGGGTACAGTGTTGCATGACCACGTAATTGTCATTCAAAGTGCAACAGCGCTGAAAGCTGAAAATTGGCCTGGGCAGGAAGGGGGTAGAAGTGCCCGGTAAGCGAGGGGTTAAATCCCAACCAGCACTGGTGCAGTCACATGACGTGTACCAGGTTAGTGACAAAAGGGAACGGATCTCAGCGACTCCAGGATAAATGTCTGCAGGACAAGGTAGGCTGTGCTCCCTGAAGGTGTCTTCGCTTCTCATTGTTGACTGGAATGTACATTTTTAAAGCGGTATTAAACCCAAAACCAAAAATGTCATCTATTCCAGCTTACCAATCATTAGATGGTGGTGGCTGCATTAGTTTTTCTTTTTGTTTAGTCTTTTCTTTTTTTCCCCTCTGTTTTTCACCAGGTGATCTGGCTAGTAACACACCTCCTGTATAAGGCCCCATTCATATCTCCTGATTTGGACTCGCAGGTGGAATTGCAGCCATTCCAAATTGCACTGCAACAATGGCAAAACGTGGCATGCGTGTCCCTGTAACAATCATTTTTAATGGCACCTCAAGCGTGGTGCGGTTTTGCCGAGGCAAACAGAATCGCGTGAAGCTTGTGGCACGAAAGAATCTCCTGCGACGGCAATATCGCACCGTGTTTTGAGGTACTATTAAAAATGAATGGCACAGAAACGTGTCACCATTGCGGTGTGATTTGGAATTTCAAGTAGAAATGTGGTGATTGCACCCCCCCACCCCAAGTCACCAGATGTGAACGGGACCCTAAGGTTAGTGTGATTATGAAGGAAGAAGCCATGTGCATTCATGTCTTTATAGCATTTAGGATGTCTTTGCTGTGTTTAAAAAACATCAAGGATGCTTGAGAAAAGTTGGAAATGGCGGGATGCTTGATAAATGGTGGAAATGGCGGGATGCTTGATAAATGGCGGAAATGGCGGGATGCTTGATAAATGGCGGGATGCTTGATAAATGGCGGAAATGGCGGGATGCTTGATAAATGGCGGAAATGGCGGGATGCTTGACAAATGGTGGGATGCAGGGGCGGACTGACCATTTTGGAAACTCGGGCACTGCCCGAGGGCCCAGGGTCAGTAGGGGGCCCCATGAGATGCCCCTGGTACCTTTTTCATAGGCTTTTTTGAGTTTGGGCAAGGACACAGGGGCCCCATGATCCCTATTGCCCGGGGGCCCCATGAGTTGTCAGTCCGCCCTTGGCGGAAATTCTTGATAAATGGTAGAAATAGTGGGATGCTTGATAAATGGTAGAAATAGTGGGATGCTTGATAAATGGCAGGATGCTTGATAAATAGCGGAAATGGCGGGATGCTTGATAAAATGGTGGGATGCTTGATAAATAGCAGAAATGGCGGCATGCCTGATAAAATGGTGGGATGCTTGATAAATAGCGGAAATGGCGGGATGCTTGATAAATGGCGGGATGCTTGATAAATAGCGGAAATGGCAGGATGCTTGATAAATGGCGGGATGCTTGATAAATGGCGGGATGCTTGAGAAATAGTAGAAATGGCAGGATGCTTGATAAATAGCGGAAATGGCGGGATGCTTGATAAATAGCGGAAATGGCGGGATGCTTGATAAAATGGTGGGATGCTTGATAAATAGCGGAAATGGCGGGATGCTTGATAAAATGGTGGGATGCTTGATAAATGGCGGAAATGGCGGGATGCTTGATAAATAGCGGAAATGGTGGGATGCTTGATAAATAGCGGAAATGGCGGGATGCTTGATAAATAGCGGAAATGGCGGGATGCTTGATAAATAGCGGAAATGGCGGGATGCTTGATAAATAGCGGAAATGGTGGGATGCTTGATAAATAGCGGAAATGGCGGGATGCTTGATAAAATGGTGGGATGCTTGATAAATAGCGGAAATGGCGGGATGCTTGATAAAATGGTGGGATGCTTGATAAATGGCGGAAATGGCGGGATGCTTGATAAATGGCGGGATGCTTGATAAATGGCAGGATGCTTGATGAATGGCGGAAATGGCGGGATGCTTGATGAATGGCGGAAATGGCGGGATGCTTGATGAATGGCGGAAATGGCGGGATGCTTGATGAATGGCGGAAATGGCGGGATGCTTGATAAATGGCGGGATGCTTGATAAATGGCGGGATGCTTGATAAATGGCGGGATGTTTGATAAATGGCGGGATGTTTGATAAATGGCGGGATGCTTGATAAAAGGCGGGAACACGGAAGTGTTGGCTTACTAGTGGGAAGTTCTTAAAGGGGAAGTGATGGAAAGGACGGAATCTACTTTGAGGCGCGGTTAGGTTGCAGACATTTTTGTGAATTGGTAAACTTTAATCTCTTAGATACTCGGGTGGCCCGGCCAACTGCTGACACAAAACGTTGCCACTGACAATAAAGCTCAATGCCTCGTGCTCCTGCCTGGCACTGGCTCTATCGCTGGCTCTATCGCTGACTGGATTGATGCTTTTACCTCACACAGAAGCAAATGGAGTTACCACACAGCTCCTCTGTACAAACAGGAAGTGCCTACGGCTGCTTGGGCCTAGTCCTCTATTATGTCCCAGTGCATTCTGGGACACAGGAGCCTCCATTGCCTCTCCCCCGTATCCAGCTAACATTTATAAATGATTTACTACAACGTCATAAATGCTCTGGGTGCTGTTAAGGTGCGTTTATAGAGCAATACCATTGAAATGAATGGAGGTGGCTGACAATGCCTCATGAAAGCAACATGCTGCTTCATTTTTAAAAGGAGACACAACACAACGCTACCGCTACCGCTCCTGTGTGAACAGCACTGTGTAATATTCATGGCAGGCGGTGAAGGGCGGTAATGAGGTTTTAACCACTTGCACTCCAGTAGATTTACCACCCCCTTCCTGACCAGGCCATTTTTGGCGATAAGGCGCTGCATTACTTTAACTGACAATTGCGCGGTCATGCAATGTTGCACCCATATTAAATTAATGTCTTTTTTTCTCACAAATAAGCTGTCTTTCGGTGGTAAAAATCATTCGGTCGAACCATGTATGGCCTGCATGAGACCCCTTTGTTAACCTAAAACAGACATGCAGCATTTGCGGCCCAACAGCATGTAAAGTGCATTACTGTGCACTGCAGTGGGCGGCATTGCCACAATAGGTGCATGTCTGGTGTTTTGGATGTTTTGCTGCATTGCCAGGCTCATTCATGTGAACGGTCTGCCTTGATGCAATGCAGGTTAATGGGGAAAAACATGCCATAGAAACAGAGAAAAGTGATGGCAGAAAAAAGACCAAGTGAGGTCTCCAGAACTGGACACTGTATTCTAAATGAGGTCTGACTGAAGATCTATATAGAGAGGAATCGGGACCTCCTTCCTCCCGCCGGTGACCCCTCTAGTGATAGAAAGATCTATATAGAGGAATCGGGACCTCCTTCCTCCCGCCGGTGACCCCTCTAGTGATAGAAAAATCTATATAGGGGAATCAGAACCTCCTTCCTCCCACCGGTGAACCCTCTAGTGATATAAAGATCTATATAGAGGAATCAGGACCTCCTTCCTCCCGCCGGTGACCCCTCTAGTGATAGAAAGATCTGTATAGGGGAATCAGGACCTCCTTCCTCCCACCGGTGAACCCTCTAGTGATATAAAGATCTGTATAGGGGAATCAGGACCTCCTTCCTCCCACCGGTGAACCCTCTAGTGATATAAAGATCTGTATAGGGGAATCAGGACCTCCTTCCTCCCACCGGTGAACCCTCTAGTGATATAAAGATCTATATAGAGGAATCAGGACCTCCTTCTCCCCACCGGTCACCCCTCTAGTGATAGAAAGATCTGTATAGGGGAATCAGGACCTCCTTCCTCCCACCGATGACCCCTCTACTGATAGAAAGATCTGTATAGGGGAATCAGGACCTCCTTCCTCCCACCGGTGAACCCCCTAGTGATAGAAAGATCTATATAGAGGAATCAGGACCTCCTTCCTCCCACCGGTGACCCCTCTAGTGATATAAAGATCTGTATAGGGGAATCGGGACCTCCTTCCTTCCGCTGGTGACCCCTCCAGTGATAGAAAGATCTGTATAGGGGAATCAGGACCTCCTTCCTCCCACCAGTGACACCTCTAGTGATAGAAAGATCTGTATAGGGGAATCAAGACCTCCTTCCTCCCGCTGGTGACCCCTCTACTGATAGAAAGATCTGTATAGGGGAATCAGGACCTCCTTCCTCCCACCGATGACCCCTCTACTGATAGAAAGATCTGTATAGGGGAATCCGGATCGCCTTCAGCAAACAGATATACCTTAATCAACAACCATTGGGCCAAGATCTGAATGGGCCCTAAGGTCCATCTGAACAAGGGTGCTTTAGTACTAGAGAATTTGATTGTGTATGTTTTGGGTGGTTTTTTGTTTTTGTTTTTTTTAATTCTCACAAAAAAAAAATATGACTTGGAATAATTCTGTTTTGCAGATTTTGATTTAGCTTAGCAGTAAGCAACAAAACTTTCCAATATCTGCTGTATAAATCCAGGGGATATAGTAGTAGTAGTAGTAGTAGTAGTAGTAGTAGTAAGTAATAATACGTACACTAAGTAATAGTAAAGTAAGAGTCTGATGCCTTGTAGAAATAAGCAGCCCTACTTTGTACTGAATGTGACTGCTTGCAGCGCTGCAGTGCCCTCTAATGGATGACTACTTTTTTTTTTCTTTTGCGAGTACAGGCGTATCTCGGTTTACAAACGCCTCGGTTAACGTAATTTTCAGTTTACGAATTAAAATCCATTACAAATAATGCCTCGGTTTACAAATTGTTTTTGCAATACGAACAGATTAATTGGTTTTCAATGCATTTACAACTTTTTTTTTAACCTGTCCCTGTACAGTTTTTATGCCTTTAAAGTGCACTTTATAAAGAGTTTTCTGAACAGATAAAACTTTTTTTGACTTTTTTCTCACCTCTGGACTGGATTACAATTGGTAATGCATTTCAATGCATTTACGATTCTTTTTTTCAATCATGTCCCTTTATGCCTTTAAAGAGCACTTTATAAAGAGTTTTGAACAGATAACACTTTTTTTTACTTTTTTCTGACCCGTGAAACGGATTAATTGGTTTTCAATGCATTTCCGAAGTTTTGTTTTAATCCTGTCCCTTTTATGCCTTTAAATTGCACTTGGTAAAACTTTTATTTTTTACGTTTTTCTGACCTCCAGAAAGGAGGCGTATCTCGGTTTACAAACGCCTCGGTTAACGTAATTTTCAGTTTACGAATTAAAATCCATTGCAAATAATGCCTCGGTTTACAAATTGTTTTTGCAATACGAACAGATTAATTGGTTTTCAATGCATTTACAACTTTTTTTTTAACCTGTCCCTGTACAGTTTTTATGCCTTTAAAGTGCACTTTATAAAGAGTTTTCTGAACAGATAAAACTTTTTTTGACTTTTTTCTCACCTCTGGACTGGATTACAATTGGTAATGCATTTCAATGCATTTACGATTCTTTTTTTCAATCATGTCCCTTTATGCCTTTAAAGAGCTTTTTTTTTTTAACCTGTCCCTGTACAGTTTTTATGCCTTTAAAGTGCACTTTATAAAGAGTTTTGAACAGATAACACTTTTTTTTACTTTTTTCTGACCCGTGAAACGGATTAATTGGTTTTCAATGCATTTCCGAAGTTTTGTTTTAATCCTGTCCCTTTTATGCCTTTAAATTGCACTTGGTAAAACTTTTATTTTTTACGTTTTTCTGACCTCCAGAAAGGATTCATTGATTTTCAATGCATTTACGAATTTGTTTTTAATCATGTCCCTTTATGCCTTGTAGCCTCCCTAGCGATCTGATTATGTCCATATTTCTGTGCTCAAAGCGGTACATTTTTTTTGCATGGAAATATGTAGTTTTTTTTATTGTAGGCCTGTAATTTTTAGGAATAACTCACTGAAATCTGTCAAAACAAGAGTCTAGTAAACATCCCGGGTATGATAAAATTTGAAACACGAAATTATAATTTAATAAATAATAATCATTAAAAAAATAATAATATAATAATAAATTTAATTCAATAATATAATCAAACCAAAAACAATGAAATTTGAAATAGAGCGCCAAGTTCGCACATCGCTGAGCAAAGTCGCAGAATCGTTTTCAGTGTCTGATGATGAATTTCCCCACGAATCATTATCACACAATTCTGCAAGTGGTTCTAATTTACTATCGCTGTTCTCTAGCTGGTCTAAAACTGATTTTGACCAAAAGGAACGCTTTTGGACGCCATGGACGTTTCTCAGTTTCCAGGCAGAAAGAACAGTAAAAATGTAGGCAGGGTGCCGGACAAAGCATTCGGGACAACATGTATGTGAAATGGTTTGATACAGGAATGTTATACTATGTGATTTTAGTGAATGTCACTTTTTGTCATTTTCAAATTTTCCGCCGCTCCATCCCCGTACGTCCCGACGCTCGCAGGGGACGGAACCCAGAAGAGAGATTCCGGCATCAGCCGGAGGACATTGCCGGGGACACTGCAGGAGGGACATTGCGGGAGCGCAGGACAAGGTAAGTGAAGAAGAGATCCGGAGCAGCGCCGCATGGTAAGCCCGAGTGTAGCTCGGGGTTACCGCTTGTAATACTGAAACTTTACCCCGAGCTACACTCGGGAATACTGCCAGGGAGGTTAAAGTTCATGTGCATGAAAAGTCAGGCGTCCCAATACTTTTGGCAATATAGTGTATGTGTGGAGTCACTCTGCACATGCTCAGTTTGGTGTGTATTGATGGAGAGTTTTTTGTTTTTTTTTAATTATGGGACAGTGCATGTGATCGGTACTGTCCAGACAGAGGTCCAGGTATCTGTATCCTCCTAGAGCCGAATGAAAACTCCTACTACAAGCTTTAACCCATAGCCCTTCTACACATGCTCAGTTTAGTGTGTATTGCTAGAGAGGTGTTTTTTTTTTTCTTGGGAGAGTGCATGTGATCAGCACAGGGCTAATCAGTACTGTTCAGAAAGAGGTCAGGGGTTCTGCATCCTCCTAGAGAAGAAAGGAAACTCCCCCTACAAGCTTTAACCAGTGCTCTGCTGGACACTGATAGAAGTCACAAGACTGCTCTAACTGCTGATGAGAAAGGGTATTTAGCAGTTTATATTTACTAAAATAATTGCATTTCCATGTAGTGTGTGCTGTGGGAGATCAAAGTGGCCACATCATACATGAATAGTAAGTATATACAGTATATCAAATAAGTGTACCCATCAAATGCAGCATAAAGAAAAGTGATACATAGAAATACAAAGTATAAAGCCGTATTACCCCAAATAACACGGGGGGAGGGAGAAGGTAAGGTCTCACAAAATAGGGACATCTCAGGGTACAAGACCATTGCTTATGTATGATGTGGCCACTTCACTCTTTTTCGCTCCCTCCCGCACTTAATCTCTCTCTAACAACGCCGGGTCTACCCTGCAGTGGCTTGTGTCTCTTCTTGAGCAGAAGCTATCTGAGGTTCCCCACGACCACAAGTGCAGCCAGCCTCCCTAAGAAGCCTGCTAATGCTGCTTAGGCACGCAGACGCCGGCACAATTTCTTTCCCTCGAGCTGATCCAGGGTATTTCAGCCAGGAGTACAGGCACAAGACTGATGGCTTTAGTACACCCACTGAGCTCACACGTGGGGCGCTCATGAGGATACCGAGGACATTACCCTTCCCAGGACTGCATACACTTGTGATCTGCCTGTGTATCTTTTTATCAAATTTGAGTGTATTGGTTTTTATTTCTCATTTTGTGTCGTAATAACAGGGTCATCTGCGCTAGGGTTGCCTTTCCCTTTTTTCCCTTTTTGTCCATCATGACGCAGGCTATGCAAATGAGCACTAGGCTCAGTGCAAGCTCTGCTACGCACAGCCATTTGTGACATTGGACTGAGGAGCAGGTAGGCCACCACGGAAAATAATGGAAACAATGAGGGTGAGTACTGAGGAGGATGTGAGCGAGTACATACAGTTGCAAGAAAAAGTATGTGAACCCCTTGGGATTACGTAGAGTTTTGCATGAATTGGGCATAAAATGTGCTCTGAACGTCATCTAAGTCACAACAATAGAAGAACACAGTCTGCTGAACATAATACTACACAAACATTAGATGTTGCCATGGTTTAATTACACATAACATGTAAACATTCACAGTGCAGGGAGGAAAAAGTATGTGAGGCCCTAGCTTAATGACTTCTCCCAGAGCTAATTGGAGCCAGGAGTGAGCCAACCTTGACTCCAATCAGTGTGATGATATTGGATGTTTTGCTGACAGCTGTCCTGCCCTTAAAAAACACACACCTGTTTTGGGTTTACTGGTTTCAAGAAGCACTGTCTGATGTGAACCATGCCTCGCAGAAAAGAGCTCTCAGAAGACATACGATCAAGAATTGTTGACTTGCATGAAGCTGGAAAGGGTTACAAAAGTATCTCCAAAAGCCTTGATGTTCATGTGTCCACGGTAAGACAGACTGTCTACAAATGGAGAAAGTTTAGCACTGTTGCTACTCTCCCTAGGCGTGGTCGTCCTGTAAAAATGACTGCAAGAGCACAGTGCAGAATGCTGCATGAGGTAAAGAAGAATCCCAGAGTGTCAGCTAAAGACCTACAGAAATCTCTGGCACATGCTAACATTTTTGTTGACACATCTACAATAAGGAAAATATTAAACAAGAATGGAGTACATGGGAGGACACCACAGAGGAAGCCATTGCTGTCCAAAAAGAATATTGCAGCACGTTTGAAGTTTGCAAAAGAGCACCTGGATGTTCCACAGCACTACTGGCAAAATATACTGTGGACAGATGAAACCAAGATTGAGTTGTTTGGGAAGAACACACAACACTATGTGTGGAGAAAAAAAGGCACAGCACACCAACATCAAAACCTCATCCCCACTGTAAAACATGGCGGAGGGAGCATCATGGTTTGGGGCTGCTTTGCTGCCTCAGGGCCTGGACGGATTGTTGTCATTGATGGGAAAATGAATTCCAGAGTTTATCAAGACATTTTGCAGGAAAATGTACGACCATCTGTCCGCCAATTGAAGCTCCGCAGAGGATGGGTGATGCAACAGGACAATGACCCAAAGAATACAAGTAATTCAACAAAATAATGGCTGCAACAGCACAGAATACGCCTTCTGGAGTGGCCCAGTCAGAGACCTGACCTCAACCCGATTGAAATGCTGTGGCATGACCTTAAGAGAGCGATTCACACCAGACATCCCAAGAATATTGCTACACTGAAACAGCTTTGTGAAGAGGAGTGGTCCAAAATTACTCCAGATCGTTGTGCAGGTCTGATCTGCAACTACAGGAAACGTTTGGTTGAGGTTATTGCTGCCAAAGGAGGGTCAACCAGTTATTAAGTCCAAAGGTTCACATACTTTTTCCTCCCTGCACTGTGAATGTTTACATGTTATGTGCAATTAAACCATGGCAACGTCTAATGTTTGTTAGTATTATGTTCAGCAGACTGTGTTCTTCTATTGTTGTGACTTAGATGACGTTCAGAGCACATTTTATGCCCAATTCATGCGAAACTCCACGTAATCCCAAGGGGTTCACATACTTTTTCTTGCAACTGTAGACCCATTCACTAGCATTGTTTGCATGTACAATGTATTCACCCACAATCCCACCCATACACTACAGTTCTCCTGTCATGATGGGAGGAAGAGCAGATGTGACGTATCCATCTAAAACACAACAAAGTCTTGACCAGGGGACTAAAGGTGGCTTGTAAGTCCCACTAAACCAATACCTACCCCCCATACTTAACCTAAGTAACCACACTGACAATAAAATTGAGTTAATGGCCCAAAACCGGCCTTTTATTACAACCATCAATAATAACATTTTTTAAATAACAGAAAACACAGTATAAACATACGTTCTTTCAACGTCCCAATAGGTATCAAGAAAAACGAATACCTGCGTCCTGCTTAACTAGGCCTCCAGCCACAACACCACCGACTTGGAGACACCACCGCAGATACCCCCACCAGAACATCTGGAAGCCGTAAGTTAGACGGGTTCCTACAAAGTGCCTTTTCTTGTGCCCACATTAACCAACGAGGACCTTGCACCCTGCTGGACATCCCCTAGCACCAATATGGCACAACCACAACCAAGACAAACCATCAAACAATGGGCGGGCGGGAGGAAAGTTTGCCCTGTGAAAACTCTCTTCAGACTGAAAACCCCCTGCCACACCCTGTAAGACCACCTCTTGTAGCTCCCCCCACTCCTTCCTTAACTATTTTTTAACTCCCCATTATGCTAATGGGACTCTGACTATCCCAACCCCCTTTAACCCTTGTCATGCCGGCCCTTCGTTTAGGTCTTCTTTCTTCTTACTCTAGGCCTTCCTGTACTCCTGCGCTTGGGGATGGACTCAGGGCTATGGTAACATCTCAGATGTTCTGGAAAATGCACCCCTTGCTGCCCTCAACGGACCGGGGTAGTCCAAAGTCACTGGATCCAAAGAAAACAAACCAAGGGTGCACCGGCCTAGTGCATTATCATGAAAAATATTTATTGAAAGGATAAAAAGTAAGTATCGTACTCACAATTCAGATACAGGTCAAAGGCACATCACACTAAAAAGCGGTGTCCAATCCACACTGCATATAAGTCCATAAATGGAACCATGGACTTCCAACAGGCTAACGCGTTTCGAGGACTTAGCCTTTTTACGATAATGCACTAGGCCGGTGCGCCCTCTGTTTTCTTTGTATCCAGTGACATATCCACCTACATTTCTTCCTTCTGCGGGTGCCAGCTCTAAGCTGACTGTTTTTGTTTTTATGAATTGTGACATCATAGATATTTTATTTCATTGGATTTTCAGCTAAATACTGATGTAATTTTCTAACTTTTACCAGCTTTTAAATCTGCGTAAATCGTAGAGTTCAGCTTCAATACTGATGTGATAATGTGAACCTGACATTTCAGCTAAACTAACATTGTCACTAGTCTGTGAATTCCTCATGTATATATTCTAATAAAGGATTCACTAGAAGGTGCAAGACACAAACGCTGTGTTTTAACCTCCTAATGGATTCTTCAATGTAAAATGTATTCTTTATGCATGCCTTTTACCTCCTTACTTCCAACGATGATTTTATAAAATGTAGACACTCGTACACTGGGGCTTGTGTTTATTCAACAAAGTACAGAACAAACGGGCTCCTTTCTCTTTTCTTCAATGCCTTTTTCACATGAGGAATCTACTTCTTTCCTGGCGCTGGCTGGTGTTCTAACCTGATTTTAAATGCTCTCCTTGTATGTAGTCTGCATGGGTAAGGAATGAAATTCAGTGAACGTTTTAAGAGTTGATCTCCTAAAGGCAAATAGGCTGTTCACTTAGTAATTGCAGTTGCACTTTGCAAGGTTATTTGCCCCAAGAGCTTAGTGAATAAGGTAAAGCTCTGGTGACTTCTCTTATCCAGTCTTTTGTAAGCAAAAGTGCTGTTTTTTTATTTTCCTTGCACAAATGGAAAGTCACCACATTCACTAAGCTCAGGATTAAATTCCCTCGCAAAATGGTTGCCTTTACATAGTTACATAGTTAGTCTGGCTGAGAAAAGACAAAAGTCCATCCAGTTCAACCATTAATAAAAAGTTATAATCCTACACCCACAATTGATCCAGAGGAAGGCAAAAAACCCAGCAAAGCATGATCCAATTTGCTCCTGGAGGGAAAAAAATTCCTTCCTGATCCCACTGGATTAAGTTTACCTATAAATGTTATATCCAGTTATATTCTGTGTATCTATGAAAGAATCCAGGCCTTTTTTTAAAGCAATTCACTGAGCTGGCCAGAACCAGCTCTTGAGGGAGTCTATTCCACATTTTCACAGCTCTCACTGTGAAGAAACCTTTCCATGTTTGGAGATTACATTTTTTTTCCTCCAGATGTAAAGAGCTCCCCTTTGTCCTATGTGATGACCTCAGGGTGTTACACCGAGTTCACTATATGAACCACTGATGTATTTATACATGGAGATCATATCCCCCCTTATTTATTATACATGGTGATCATATCCCCCCTTATGTATTATACATGGAGATCATATCCCCCCTTATTTATTATACATGGTGATCATATCCCCCCTTATGTATTATACACGGTGATCATATCCCCCCTTATGTATTATACACGGTGATCATATCCCCCCTTATGTATTATACATGGAGATCATATCTCCCCTTATGTATTATACATGGAGATCATATCCCCCCTTATGTATTATACATGGAGATCATATCCCCCCTTATGTATTATACATGGTAATCATATCCCCCCCTTATGTATTATACATGGAGATCATATCCCCCCTTATGTATTATACATTGAGATCATATCCCCCCTTATGTATTATACATGGAGATCATATCCCCCCTTATGTATTATACATGGTGATCATATCCCCCCTTATGTATTATACATTGAGATCATATCCCCCCTTATGTATTATACATGGAGATCATATCCCCCCTTATGTATTATACATGGAGATCATATCCCCCTTATGTATTATACATGGAGATCATATCCCCCCTTATGTATTATACATGGAGATCATATCCCTCCTTATTATACATGGAGATCATATCCCCCATTTATGTATTATACATGGAGATCATATCCCCCCTTATGTATTATACATGGAGATCATATCCCCCCTTATGTATTATACATGGAGATCATATCCCCCCTTATGTATTATACATGGTGATCATATTCCCCCCTTATGTATTATACATGGTGATCATATCCCCCCTTATGTATTATACATGGAGATCATATCCCCCCTTATGTATTATACATGGTGATCATATCCCCCCCTTATGTATTATACATGGTGATCATATCCCCCCCTTATGTATTATACATGGTGATCATATCCCCCTTATGTATTATACATGGAGATATCCCCCCTTATGTATTATACATGGAGATCATATCCCCCTTATGTATTATACATGGAGATATCCCCCCTTATGTATTATACTAATAAATTCAGTTCCTCTAATCTTTCCTCATAGCCAGAGGCGGACTGACAACTCATGGGGCCCCCGGGCAATAGGGGATCATGGGGCCCCTGTGTCCTTGCCCAAACTCAAAAAAGCATATGAAAAAGGTACCAGGGGCATCTCATGGGGCCCCCTACTGACCCTGTGCCCTCGGGCAGTACCCGAGTTTCCAAATGGTCAGTCCGCCCCTGCTCATAGCTGAGCTCCTCCATGCCTCTTGTCAGTTTGGTTGCCCTTCTCTGTACTTTCTCCAGTTCCCCAATGTTCATTTTGTGAATTGGTGCCCAAAACTGAACTGCATATTTAGTAATTCAACCCCTTATTGACTGAATTACAAAAGCACTATCTGAAGGCAATGTGAAGCCCACACTTTGCTGAGTGCTGGTTGGTACTTATCCATTCACCTGAATACATTTTATTGCACCTGAAGTTAGTTAGAATACATGGTGGATGTCAAGAGTGACTGCTGTGAGGGCACCTTGTTAGTGACTTTGTGAATTGTCACCTTAGACAGATTCCAGATGAAGAAGGACCCAGCACCTAATATAGTACACTTCAGATTTAACTACAGTCCAGATACTCAACCTTTTTGGTTATGATCTTCTTGGGTGTTATCCACCCCCTCTATCCCCCAATAGCCAGATACTCGTAACTACACTCCAGGTTTAACTCTTTGATAGCAGATCCCAAAATACCAAATTGTATGCTTTTTATACCATCTCAGATATATTTGGTCTATTTAGACTGTTGCTATCCTTATCTAAATACAGTTATGGTCAAAAATATTGGCACCCCTGCATTCCTGTCAGACGTACTACTTCACCCAGAAAATTATTTTGTGTTTATTTCTTTTGTTTGTATTGGTATGACCCAAAAATGTGGAGAAACAACAAGCCAAATCTGACACATTCCACGCAAAACCCCAAAAAACGGACTGGACAAAATTATTGGAAACCTTAGTTTAAATATTTGGTAGCGCACCCCTTGGAAAAAAATAACTGAAATCAATCTCTTCCTGTAACTATCAATGAGTTTCTTACACCTCTCTACTGGAATTTTGGAGCACTCTTCTTTTACCAACTGCTTCAGGTCTCTCAGATTGGAAGGGGTTTTTTTTCCCAGCTGCTGTTTTGAGGTCTCTCCACAGGAGCTCTATGGGCTTGAGATGAGGACTCATTGCTGGTCAATTCAGTACTCTCCAATGCTTTGTCTGAAACCATTTCTGGGTGCTTTTTGACGTGTGCTTTGGGCCATTGTCCTGCTGTAAGACCCATGACCTTTGATGGAGACCAAACTTTCTGACACTGGGCCCCACGCTGCACCCCAGAATTCTTTGGTAGTCTTCAGATTTCATAATGCCATGCACACGGTCAAGACATCCAGTGCCTGAAGCAGCAAAGCAACATTAATACATCAGTGAACCTCCACCATGTTTGACTGTAGGGATTCTTTTCTTTAAAGGCCTTGTTGCTTTCTCTGAAAACAGTAGAATGATGGGCTTTACCAAAAAGCTGTAATTTTGTTTCCTTGGTCCACAGCACATTCTTCCAAAATGATTTTGGCTTCCTCAGGTAAGTTTTGGCAAACTCCAATCTGGCTTTTTTATGTTTCTGTGTCAGCAGTGGGGTCCTCCTGGGTCTCCTACCATATCGTCCCTTTTCAAATAGATTGCGATGTATAGTGTGAGCTAACACAGTTGTGCCCTGTGCCTGAAGGTCAGCTTGAATTTGTTTGGAAGTTGATCGGGGCTCTTTATCCACCATTCGAACAATCCTTTGTTGCAATCTTTGGTCAATTTTTTCCTTTCGTCCACATCCAAGGAGATTGGCTACAGTACCATGGGCTGTAAACCTTTTGACAATGTTGCACACAGTGAACACAGGAACATTAAGATCTCTGGAGATGGACTTGTAACCTTGAGATTGTCCATGCTTTTCCACATTTTTTCTTCTCATATCCTCAGACAATTCTTTGCTGTGCTCTCTTCTTCTCCATGCCCCATGTGGCACACAGAGACACACAACAGAAAGGAAGGATGAGTATAGTTTTCACCATTTTAAGTGGTTGCCGGTGTGATTTCTATATTGTCAGCACCTGTTAATTGATATAAGTGAGCAGGGGCGGACTGACCATTTGGAAACTCAAGCACTGTGCAAGGGTCTGGGGTCAGTAGGGGGCCCCATGAGATGCCCCTGATACCTTTTTCATAGGCTTTTTTGAGTTTGGGCAAGGACACAGGGGCCCCATGATCCCCTATTGCCTGGGGGCCCCATGAGTTGTCAGTCCACCCCTGTAGGTGAGTTTAGTTACAAATTGCAGGAGCATCAACAACTTAGAATACAATTATTTCTTACAATTTTGAGAAGGTGCCAATAATTTTGACCAGTCCATTATTTGGAGTTTTGTGTGGAATGTTAGATTTGGCTTTTTGCTTCTCCACACTTTTTTGTGTTGCAACGATACAAACAAAATAAATAAACATGAGACTGCTTAACATTTAAAAAAATGTGTAATTGCAAGGGTGCCCATATTTCTGACCATGGCTGTGTGTGTGTGTGTTTATGTATATGTGTGTGTGTGTATATGTATGCATGTGTGTGTTTTATGTATATGTATGTATGTGTGTGTTTATGTATGTGTGTGTTTATGTGTGTGTATGTGTATGTATATGTGTATATATATATATATATATATATATATATATATGTACATATATGTGTGTGTGTATATGTGTATGTATATACGTATGTGTGTATGTATGTATATGTGTGTGTGTGTGTGTGTGTGTGTTTGGGTTGTTGTTTCTTGTTTTTTTTTACTACACTGTGTAATGCCATTCAATGGAAATGTAAAATCTTGTGGATTCCTACTGTGTAAAATCTTAGCATGGAAGATCAAGGAAAGTTCTTCTTTTCTATAGAATATTTTTTAGATGGGTTTTGGCACTAGAATACTAATATCTGTTAGACACATTGTTTCAGCTTGAAGTTACCATGACAACTGTGTCTGCATTTCTCTTCTTTTTCTCCATTCGGTTTCAAAGTCTAGCTTACCCAATGGTCATACCAGACCTTAAATATGAGATTTTGCATTAGAGGAATAAAAAAAAAAGGAAACAGAACATCACACAGAAAAGTCTCCTATGTGGTACAAAAAAAGTCTTTCATCTTCAGAGGACAAGCAATAGAACGACATTTCACATGTTCTTATTTGATGGTAAAATCAAAAGAGAGTTAAAAGAATGTATCTCGTCATAGCCATGTCTTAACCTTTTTACTTTTCTCATGCTTCTATGTGTTCGCATAACATTCTCACAGTGTCTAATAGTGAAAGACTTGCATATACTGTACTCATTTTTGGTCAGATATAGAGCACCTATTTTTATTGTTGGAGGTGCCCAATAATGTGCCCAGAAAGGGGGAAACTGATTTAAAGCCCCCTCCCCAGGTAAATCTTACCAAGATTCTTTAACAAGAGTAGCCCAGAAGCAGGGGTGGGCAAACTATTGTAGGGTTTAGTAGCTCCACGATTTAGAAGTCAGTTGGTCTAGATTTCAAGTTACAGCAATCTCAAGCCTGCAGCTGCCCCCAGACTGGGTTTGGATCAAATCATGGTCATCCTGAACTGTAAGCTCCTCCGTGGGTGTCAGCATGGAATTTTTCTCCTGCCTTGTTACAAATTTGAATCAGACATTATAAGGGTCTTTCACTTGATGGTTTAGGGCTCTGAGCATACAAGGTATTAATGGATATGTTCACCTTTGTAAAATAAATAAATAAATGCACATATTTTTGCAGGTAAAAACAAGTACATTTATTTATTTTTACTAGTAGCTTGCAAAGCATTGCACCCACGATCAGTAGATCAGTGTATTTTAGGTCCTTGTAAAAAGTCCATATAAAAACACAGTATGCCAGCATCAGCAGTCTCTCTCCCAAGCAGGATCTGGGAAGGCTCCCACCAGCAAACAATGTATAAATGAAAAGGAGAGAAAAGCACTGCTACCTAACAGTAGCATTTATTAAAACATGTTTAGAAAATAAAAATCAATAATTAGGCACTCGCATGGAGGAGGTATTAAAAAGCATATCAACCTATGAACTTCAGAACTATAAAACTTCTGTAAGCCTTCCTCTCTAGCTAACCATGTATAAACAAAAGGGAGGAAAGAAAAGTCCCGCTACCTAAGTGTAACATTTATTAAAACGTTTTTTAAAATGAAAAACAATAATTATGTACTTACATAAACAAGGTATTAAAAAGCATATCAGTAAGTCTCCAGCAGGTGGTGACCTCCCAGGTGGTCAATGGTGAGTAAGCCCCTCCGGGTGGATGTGATGTGAGGTGCTTGGAACCAGGACTTTAACCAGAGGAACACCAAGAAGTGTGATATACACACAAAGTCTTCTGTTGGCTCTTCCCGGTGTTCCTCTGGTTAAAGCCCTGGTTCCAAGCACCTTACATCACATCCACCCGGAGGGGATTGCTCACCATTGACCACCTGGAAGCTTGCCACTTGCTGGAGACTTACTGATATGCTTTTTAATACCTTGTTTATATAAGTACATAATTATTGTTTTTCATTTTAAAAAACGTTTTAATAAATGTTACACTTAGGTAGCGGCACTTTTCTCTCCTCCTTTTTGTTTATACATGGTTAGCTAGAGAGGAAGGCTTACAGAAGCTTTATAGTTCTGAAGTTCATAGGCTGCAGATAAAGGAGAAAGGAGAGATCAACAGTGAGATAATAGGTACACACAGACACACAGAACTGGCTCAGGAGCAAACTCGCACAAGTGCCCCCATAAGAAGATGCTTGCTATGGGGGCACTCAGCAGGGGGGGGGGGGGGTTCAACTTCAATGATTCAAGTTAGCTAATAAAGAATATTGCCTAAACTCCAAACTTTCTGCAGAAAGAGAACATTATAACCTTTGCAAGAGGACCATCATATTTGACTGCCTTTTTGTTTTTTTGTTTTTTTTTAATGGCCTCCTATTAAAGAGCACAGATTAATTAAAAAATAACTCAAAAACAAGCTGGTCAAAAGTTAGATCTTAAAATGTTACTAAACCCACATCTTTTACTTCAAGTAGATCAGGTCTGCACGTATCAAGGCATCTGGCCGTTTCCTCAAGACTCACTAACTTAGTGTTACTAAACCCCGGACCCTGCATTCACTATATCTGGTCTCCCCAGACTCTGCATTCACTATGTCTGGTCTCCCCAGACTCTGCATTCACTATATCTGGTCTCCCCGGACCCTGCATTCACTATATCTGGTCTCCCCGGACCCTGCATTCACTATATCCGGTCTCCCTGAACCCTGCATTCACTATATCCAGTCTCCCTGAACCCTGCATTCACTACATCTGGTCTCCCCGGACCCTGCATTCACTACATCCGGTCTCCCCGGACCCTGCATTCACTATATCCGGTCTCCCTGAACCCTGCATTCACTACATCTGGTTTCCTTGAACCCTGCATTCACTACATCTGGTTTCCCTGGACCCTGCATTCACTATATCTGGTCTCCCCAGACCCTGCATTCACTATATCTGATCTCCCCGGACCCTGCATTCACTATATCCGGTCTCCCTGAACCCTGCATTCACTACATCTGGTTTCCCTGAACCCTGCATTCACTATATCTGGTCTCCCCAGACCCTGCATTCACTATATCTGATCTCCCCGGACCCTGCATTCACTATATCCGGTCTCCCCAGACCCTGCATTCACTATATCTGGTCTCCCTGGACCCTGCATTCACTATATCTGGTCTCCCACAGTACACACAACACGGAAATGCAATTATTTTAGTCAATATAAACTGCTAAATACCTTTTCTCATCAGCAGTTAGAGCAGTCTTGTGACTTCTATCAGTGTCCAGCAGAGCACTGGTTAAAGCTTATAGGAGGAGTTTTCTTTCTGTTGTAGGATGATGCAGAACCCCCGATCTCTGTCTGGAAAGTGCTGTTTGGCCCTGTGGTGATCACATGCACTCTCCCAAGATAAAAAAAACCTCTCTAGCAATACACACCAAACTGAGCATGTGCAGAGTGACTCCACATCATATGTTTTATTGGGAGATAAGAGGGGGACACTGGAAGAAGGGGAGGATCAGAGAAGTCAAAATCAAACAGCCTTTTTATACACAATGCACAGGATTAACCTCTTAGGTTCCACAGTGAGTAGAACAAGCATGCTTTACTGCATATACAGACTGATTTTACAGATGTGGGTTTAGTAACACTCTAATGTAAAACTGGTCATGTACAAGGAAATAAAATATTATTATTTCTATACATGGTTTATAAAGCTCCATCAGTTTGTGCAGCGCTTTACTAAGAGTGAGTGCAGATACAATACAGGCAGTGGTAGGAAACTCTCTTTGTGCATTTGTACCTACAGGCAAGCTTATAATGAGGCTTAGTTGTAGGTAAAATGAATATCTCGTAAATGTTCACCGTTTAGAAGATATTCTACAGAGCAGCAACCTGTGACACCATCGGTGCATGCGCTCTGAAGCTACAACATACCTTCAGAGCCGTGTGCTGTGGCCGAGACTCCCGCGCACATGCGTGGGAGTGACGTGTTCGGCCATTTAAGCAGCCGCAGCCTGTGAACCCAGAAGGAAGACCAGGTGAAGATGGAAGACCTGTCAGCAGTGACAACATGCCACTGGAGGGTTTCGTTCTAAGGTAAGTCTCTTATAATCTGCTAGTATACAGTGCATACTAGTACATTATGATATTGCCTTGCAGCGGGAAACATTTTTTATTTCCTTTTTCAAACAAGCTTACTACCGCTTTAGGAGGGTCCTGTTTTGCCAAGCCTACAATCTAAATAAATGCAATTTCTGATGAATAGCAGGCATCTCTTGGTGCTTACACACCAGTTTCCATTTCTTGTAGGGTTCTCAAGGACCACAGAAAGCCCTATTGACCCATTCATATGATGTGTGTCTCACCAGTAGTGAGGCACAGAAGAAGAGATCCAGAGCTGATATGCCCAGGAGGTGGTTGCTATTTGCACTACAGAGCTCTTTGATTTCGGAATCTGGCGGGCAAGGTCTGTGGATGGGACTGCTGTTTACAAGTGATATTTAAATTACTCATAATTGTCCACAGGTCTTCTTGAAGGAGCCCCACTGTGTTCTCTCCTATTGGTAAAAATAGAATGCATAAGACAAGGGGAGGCACCTAAACCATGGTGTGCAAATTGATTTTAGCTGTAATTAGGTCAAACCCATTAGAAAACTGATTTTGATAGAACAATGGTCAATTAGTCACGTACACTCCAGGTTTAACTCTTTTATAGCAGATTCCAACATACCAAATTGTATGCTTTTTATACCATCTCAGATACATTTGGGCTATTTCTGTTGCTATCCTTATCCAAATACAGTCATGGCCAAAAATATTGGCACCCCTGGTTTTCTGTCAGATAATACACCACTTTGCCAGAAAATTGTTGCAATTACAAATGTTTAGGCATTCTGATGTTTATTTCTTTTGCTTGTACTGGTATGACACAAAAAAAGTGGAGAAAAAAAAAGCCTGGCTCAGGCTCTCAGTGGACCATGGAGAGGCTCAGCTGGGTGCCAGTCCAGGCTTCTGGTTAGATCCTGACCATATGTTCAGGATCTTTTCAGAGCATGGACTGGCTGTGTGACGCCAGCCAACAGCTGACTTTAGCCCACTGTCAGCTGAAAACAGGTCACAGGAGTGCAGAACGAAATGCACTGCTGTGACCTACAGGAGAAGTGTAGCCAAAATAGCTTTTTTTCTTTATGCTTCCTTCCTTCTTCCTTCTGTCTTCTTTCTTTTTCTTTTTTCGTCTTATGTCTTTCTTCTTTTTCCATCTTTCTTCTTTCTCTTTCTTCCATCTTTCTCCTTCTTCCCTCTTCTTCTTCTTCCGTCTTTTCTTCTTTCTCCTTCTGACATTCTTCTGTCTTTCTCCTTCTTCTGTCTTTCTCCTTCTTCCGTCCTTTCTCCTTCTTCCGTCCTTTCTCCTTCTTCCGTCCTTTCTCCTTCTTCCGTCCTTTCTCCTTCTTCTTCCGTCTTTCTCCTTCTTCTTCCGTCTTTCTCCTTCTTCTTCCGTCTTTCTCCTTCTTCTTCCGTCTTTCTCCTTCTTCCGTCTTTCGTCTTTCTCCTTCTTCCGTCTTTCGTCTTTCTCCTTCTTCCGTCTTTCGTCTTTCTCCTTCTTCCGTCTTTCTCCTTCTTCCGTCTTTCGTCTTTCTCCTTCTTTCTGTCATCTTTTTCTCCCTCTTCCGTCTTTCTTCTTTCTCCTTCTTCCGTCTTTCTTCTTTCTCCTTCTTCTTTCTGTCGTCTTTTTCTCCTTCTTCTTTCTCCCTCTCCCGTCTTTCTTCTTTCACCTTCTTCCGTCTTTCTTCTTTCACCTTCTTTCACCTTCTTCCGTCTTTCTTCGTTCTCCTTCTTCCGTCTTTCTTCGTTCTCCTTCTTCCGTCTTTCTTCTTTCACCTTCTTCCGTCTTTCTTCTTTCGCCTTCTTCCGTCTTTCTTCTTTCGCCTTCTTCCGTCTTTCTTCTTTCGCCTTCTTCCGTCTTTCTTCCGTCTTCCTTCTGTCTTTTTTCTTTTTCCTCTTTTGTCTTATGTCTTTCTTCTTTTTCCGTCTTTCTTCTTTCTCCTTCCATCTTTTTTCCGTCTTTCTCCTTCTTCCGTCTTTCTTCTTTCTCCTTCTGACATCTTTCTGTCTTTCTCCCTCTTCTGTCTTTCTCCTTCTTCCGTCTTTCTCCTTCTTCCGTCTTTCTCCTTCTTCCGTCTTTCTTCTTTCTCCTTCTGACATCTTTCTGTCTTTCTCCTTCTTCCATCTTTCTGTCTTTCTCCTTCTTCCATCTTTCTCCTTCTTCCGTCTTTCTCCTTCTTCCCGTCTTCCGTCTTTCTCCGTCTTCCGTCTTTCTCCGTCTTCCGTCTTTCTCCTTCTTCCGTCTTTCTCCTTCTTCCGTCTTTCTCCTTCTTCCGTCTTTCTTCTTTCTCCTTCTGACATCTTTCTGTCTTTCTCCTTCTTCCGTCTTTCTCCTTCTTCCGTCTTTCTCCTTCTTCCGTCTTTCTCCATCTTCCGTCTTTCTCCTTCTTCCGTCTTTCTCCATCTTCCGTCTTTCTCCATCTTCCGTCTTTCTCCATCTTCCGTCTTTCTCCATCTTCCGTCTTTCTCCATCTTCCGTCTTTCTCCTTCTTCCGTCTTTCTCCTTCTTCCGTCTTTCTCCTTCTTCCGTCTTTCTCCTTCTTCCGTCTTTCTTCTTTCTCCTTCTGACATCTTTCTGTCTTTCTCCTTCTTCCATCTTTCTCCTTCTTCCGTCTTTCTCCTTCTTCCGTCTTTCTCCATCTTCCGTCTTTCTCCTTCTTCCGTCTTTCTCCTTCTTCCGTCTTTCTCCTTCTTCCGTCTTTCTCCTTCTTCCCGTCTTTCTCCTTCTTCCCGTCTTTCTCCTTCTTCCCGTCTTTCTCCTTCTTCCCGTCTTCCGTCTTTCTCCGTCTTCCGTCTTTCTCCTTCTTCCGTCTTTCTCCTTCTTCCGTCTTTCTCCATCTTCCGTCTTTCTCCTTCTTCCGTCTTTCTCCTTCTTCCGTCTTTCTTCTTTCTCCTTCTGACATCTTTCTGTCTTTCTCCTTCTTCTGTCTTTCTCCTTCTTCCGTCTTTCTCCTTCTTCCGTCTTTCTCCTTCTTCCGTCTTTCTCCTTCTTCCGTCTTTCTTCTTTCTCCTTCTGACATCTTTCTGTCTTTCTCCTTCTTCCGTCTTTCTCCTTCTTCCGTCTTTCTCCATCTTCCGTCTTTCTCCTTCTTCCGTCTTTCTCCTTCTTCCGTCTTTCTCCTTCTTCCCGTCTTTCTCCTTCTTCCCGTCTTTCTCCTTCTTCCCGTCTTCCGTCTTTCTCCGTCTTCCGTCTTTCTCCTTCTTCCGTCTTTCTCCTTCTTCCGTCTTTCTCCATCTTCCGTCTTTCTCCTTCTTCCGTCTTTCTTCTTTCTCCTTCTGACATCTTTCTGTCTTTCTCCTTCTTCTGTCTTTCTCCTTCTTCCGTCTTTCTCCTTCTTCCGTCTTTCTCCTTCTTCCGTCTTTCTCCTTCTTCCGTCTTTCTTCTTTCTCCTTCTGACATCTTTCTGTCTTTCTCCTTCTTCCGTCTTTCTCCTTCTTCCGTCTTTCTCCATCTTCCGTCTTTCTCCTTCTTCCGTCTTTCTCCTTCTTCCGTCTTTCTCCTTCTTCCGTCTTTCTCCTTCTTCCCGTCTTTCTCCTTCTTCCCGTCTTTCTCCTTCTTCCCGTCTTCCGTCTTTCTCCGTCTTCCGTCTTTCTCCTTCTT
This sequence comes from Staurois parvus, assembly GCF_062004578.1. NCBI lineage: Eukaryota > Metazoa > Chordata > Amphibia > Anura > Ranidae > Staurois > Staurois parvus. Next base: position 21,694,173 of record NW_028317947.1, read on the forward strand.
CCGTCTTTCTCCTTCTTCCGTCTTTCTCCATCTTCCGTCTTTCTCCTTCTTCCGTCTTTCTCCTTCTTCCGTCTTTCTCCTTCTTCCGTCTTTCTTCTTTCTCCTTCTGACATCTTTCTGTCTTTCTCCTTCTTCCGTCTTTCTCCTTCTTCCGTCTTTCTCCTTCTTCCGTCTTTCTCCATCTTCCGTCTTTCTCCTTCTTCCGTCTTTCTCCATCTTCCGTCTTTCTCCATCTTCCGTCTTTCTCCATCTTCCGTCTTTCTCCATCTTCCGTCTTTCTCCATCTTCCGTCTTTCTCCATCTTCCGTCTTTCTCCATCTTCCGTCTTTCTCCTTCTTCCGTCTTTCTCCTTCTTCCGTCTTTCTCCTTCTTCCGTCTTTCTCCTTCTTCCGTCTTTCTTCTTTCTCCTTCTGACATCTTTCTGTCTTTCTCCTTCTTCCATCTTTCTTTTTCTTCCGTCTTTCTCCTTCTTCCGTCTTTCTCCATCTTCCGTCTTTCTCCTTCTTCCGTCTTTCTCCTTCTTCCGTCTTTCTCCTTCTTCCGTCTTTCTCCTTCTTCCCGTCTTTCTCCTTCTTCCCGTCTTTCTCCTTCTTCCCGTCTTTCTCCTTCTTCCCGTCTTCCGTCTTTCTCCGTCTTCCGTCTTTCTCCTTCTTCCGTCTTTCTCCTTCTTCCGTCTTTCTCCATCTTCCGTCTTTCTCCTTCTTCCGTCTTTCTCCTTCTTCCGTCTTTCTCCTTCTTCCGTCTTTCTTCTTTCTCCTTCTGACATCTTTCTGTCTTTCTCCTTCTTCTGTCTTTCTCCTTCTTCCGTCTTTCTCCTTCTTCCGTCTTTCTCCTTCTTCCGTCTTTCTCCTTCTTCCGTCTTTCTTCTTTCTCCTTCTGACATCTTTCTGTCTTTCTCCTTCTTCCGTCTTTCTCCTTCTTCCGTCTTTCTCCATCTTCCGTCTTTCTCCTTCTTCCGTCTTTCTCCTTCTTCCGTCTTTCTCCTTCTTCCGTCTTTCTCCTTCTTCCCGTCTTTCTCCTTCTTCCCGTCTTTCTCCTTCTTCCCGTCTTTCTCCTTCTTCCCGTCTTTCTCCTTCTTCCCGTCTTCCGTCTTTCTCCGTCTTCCGTCTTTCTCCTTCTTCCGTCTTTCTCCTTCTTCCGTCTTTCTCCATCTTCCGTCTTTCTCCTTCTTCCGTCTTTCTCCTTCTTCCGTCTTTCTCCTTCTTCCGTCTTTCTTCTTTCTCCTTCTGACATCTTTCTGTCTTTCTCCTTCTTCTGTCTTTCTCCTTCTTCCGTCTTTCTCCTTCTTCCGTCTTTCTCCTTCTTCCGTCTTTCTCCTTCTTCCGTCTTTCTTCTTTCTCCTTCTGACATCTTTCTGTCTTTCTCCTTCTTCCGTCTTTCTCCTTCTTCCGTCTTTCTCCTTCTTCCCGTCTTTCTCCTTCTTCCCGTCTTCCGTCTTTCTCCGTCTTCCGTCTTTCTCCGTCTTCCGTCTTTCTCCGTCTTCCGTCTTTCTCCTTCTTCCGTCTTTCTTCTTTCTCCTTCTGACATCTTTCTGTCTTTCTCCTTCTTCCGTCTTTCTCCTTCTTCCGTCTTTCTCCTTCTTCCGTCTTTCTCCTTCTTCCGTCTTTCTCCATCTTCCGTCTTTCTCCTTCTTCCGTCTTTCTCCTTCTTCCGTCTTTCTCCTTCTTCCGTCTTTCTTCTTTCTTCTTCTGACATCTTTCTGTCTTTCTCCTTCTTCCGTCTTTCTCCTTCTTCCGTCTTTCTCCTTCTTCTGTCTTTCTCCTTCTTCCCGTCTTCCGTCTTTCTCCGTCTTCCGTCTTTCTCCGTCTTCCGTCTTTCTCCTTCTTCCGTCTTTCTCCTTCTTCCGTCTTTCTCCTTCTTCCGTCTTTCTCCTTCTTCCGTCTTTCTCCGTCTTCCGTCTTTCTCCGTCTTCCGTCTTTCTCCTTCTTCCGTCTTTCTCCTTCTTCCGTCTTTTTTCTTTCTCCTTCTGACATCTTTCCGTCTTTCTCCGTCTTCCGTCTTTCTCCGTCTTCCGTCTTTCTCCTTCTTCCGTCTTTCTCCTTCTCCCGTCTTTCTTCTTCTCCCGTCTTTCTCCTTCTCCCGTCTTTCTCCTTCTCCCGTCTTTCTCCTTCTCCCGTCTTTCTCCTTCTCCCGTCTTTCTCCTTCTCCCGTCTTTCTCCTTCTCCCATCTTCCTTCTTTCTCCTTCTTCCTTCCCACATTGAAAAACAAAAATATTATGAAAGAGACAGTAACTATTATTCCCAATTTCCAGTACCAGCCTTAAGGTCTCAACCCATACTTTCCACACTTTATCAAATTTACTCAAACCTCCTCTTCTTGCATAAGCAAGCTTTTCTCTTACTAATGTGTTATTCACCGCACTTAACCATTCTACAGAGAGAGCGGTAAGGGAGTTATCCATTCCTGGGCAATCGATTTTCTGGCCTGGTAAAGGCACTGCAACACTGCTGTCTGTATTGAGAAGGGAATTGCTTGATGTTTTATAAATCCCAACATGCATAATTTAGGATGCAAAAAAAGAGGGACCCCAGATACGGAATGTATTGTACCTACCACCTCTTCCCAATATGTATGTAATTTAGGGCATCACCAAAACATTTTGACAAATCCTCCAGATGCATCATGTCTCAAGTGTGGGGATGCATCTGGAGGATTTATCAAAATGTTTTGATACGCACCCCCCTCCTCCAAATAGGAACATTTTCCAAGATATATAATATATTCTATGAATTATAATTATCTGTGTCAGGTTTTGTGACGAAAATAAAGATATTAAATCCACTCATTTTAAGGTGCGGATCCACTGCTCATAGGTCAATTCTCCCCAATCTTCTACCCACCTTGCTCTGCTTTTACCTAGCTTTGGCTTTACTTCTCCTAGCTTTGGCTTTACGTCCTAATTCAGTTACCATTCTGAACATCGGTCTATTATATTAAAGCCCATCGTAATCCGTTTTCTGCATCTCAATATTGGATCATAGGGCTGAACTATTTGTGAGTACAGTATAGCACAATGTGTGTTTACGTATTATCACTTCTTATTTTATTTCATTTTGACAGTTGCCTTCAGTTTCAGTCCCCATCTGTTTGAGTATGGGAGACAATGTAGTACTGTTGTGTGGACTACATCGCAGCCCATGCTGGTGATCTGTGTTCCTTGGACCATTTTGGTTTACTTTCTCTTTATTTCGAGTTTACATTTGTCTAGGCAAGATCCTTATAGTATTGTTTCAGTCTTTTGTAACAGGATCTGTTTATTTTTAAGTGTTATATTGCACTTTGAATGGTGACTTTGATGTTTCTTACACAGTGTTTTGAATATACAGATGTTTATATTATATGCTTTCAGGTGCTGCTCGGTTGCTTTGCTTTGCCTCTTAGTTTTGAGTGGGTCATGGTTTTGCTTTGGGTTTGCTTCAGGATTATTTTCTCATGGACTTGGGTAGGATGGTGCCAATACATGGATGTTGTATATGGTGCCAATACATGGATGTTGTATATGGTGCCAATACATGGATGTTGTATATGGTGCCAATACATGGATGTTGTATATGGTGCCAATAAATGGATGTTGTATATGGTGCCAATACATGGATGTTGTATATGGTGCCAATACATGGATGTTGTATATGGTGCCAATACATGGATGTTGTATATGGTGCCAATACATGGATGTTGTATATGGTGCCAATACATGGATGTTGTATATTGTGCCAATACATGGATATTGTATATTGTGCCAATACATGGATATTGTATATTGTGCCAATACATGGATGTTGTATATTGTGCCAATACATGGATGGTGTTTATGTTGCCAATGCATGGATATTGTATATTGTGCCAATACATGGATATTGTATATTGTGCCAATACATGGATGGTGTATATGTTGCCAATGCATGGATATTGTATATTGTGCCAATACATGGATATTGTATATTGTGCCAATACATGGATGGTGTATATGTTGCCAATACATGGATATTGTATATTGTGCCAATACATGGATATTGTATATTGTGCCAATACATGGATGTTGTATATGGTGCCAATACATGGATATTGTACAGTATATGGTGCCAATACATGGATATTGTATATTGTGCCAATACATGGATGGTGTATATGGTGCCAATACATGGATATTGTATATGGTGCCAATACATGGATATTGTATAGATTTCTGAATGATGATAACCTTTATACAAAATACTTAAGAAATGACCTTACAGAATTCTTGAGTTCTCTAGTATGTAAAGAGCCAAAACATAGGTTAACTTCTAGAATTCTCTTGTTGCATTAGTATGTAATATACTGGTGATACTCTGCCTGACGCTCACATCTCTGCAATATTTGAGCACAATATGGATCTGGCTTTGAATTAAAGCGTTTTTGCATGAAAGAAGCACACTCTGGCCTGTACTTAAACAGAAATAAAGGTCTGATCACGGTAGATACATGAGTCTGAGCAATTTAATAATTATTGCCTTGTAAAATAGTTGTCCCAGACAGATGTAATGATGGGCTTGCATGGGGCTCATTAACTTGACGACTTTAGAGGTCTTAAGGAGACCTGATCATGTCTGATTTATTTAATGGGGCTCCAAATAGGTGTGCTCCTTGCTACCAGCTCTTTTCCGTAATTTCAGTTTTAATGGCCTCTTATAATTAAGAGGCTTCCCAATTCTATGCCAGGTGCTTATCACGGTGGCTGTGAGATCATAGTAATTTGTGCTTAAAGAAGATAGGATGTGTAAAAAAAACACATATTCTTTTGCATTTCATTTGTGAATGGTTTGGCGGTTATGCAGATCCCAGAATGATAGTTATACATATAGAGCGCTCAGGACTCCAGTGTGGCATACTGGAAATAGATGGTTATTTCAGAAACAAAGAATCCCGCAGTAATGTCTTCATGCTTGTGAGTTTCTCTGTGCTGAATGACTTGTTCTTCACCTTCTGTCAGGTCTCATTACTTTGCAAACGTGTGGGTTTCTTGCTGTTTAAAGAGAACTAGTCATGTCTGGGATTATACTGGAATTTATATTTATATACTTAGAGTAGATGTAAACCATAACTGAATTACAATTAGCTTTTCTAAAGCACAACTGCCAATTAAATTAAATCATTTTATGTTTCATCTCATTATTTGTTGCATCTCAGTGCTGATTATTGATTGCATTCTCTTTTCAGCTACATCCTGCCTACATCTAGTGCAGTGACCTTTCATCTGCAAGTGTAAAAGAAGACTTACTTATGTAAGATTATTTTTTTTTTTCCCTATTAAGCTTTAGTTACTTTAAAGTGGTTGTAAACCTCTGACATGAAATATTAAAAAAAAGCATAATCCTCTATAGTGTGTGCTTGTCGCAGTTCAGAGCACTAAGTGCCATTTCTGTCTGATGTCTCCTTCCTCTGCTATCAGCGTGAATCATTTCTGACAAGTTTTCCTAAAACCAAGAGAAAAAAGGTGACAGAAAAGGGAGCTCCAGCAACTCCAGCTCTGTTATTGTGTGCTGTGTGAAGGGATGGGGTGTCCCTTCCCTCCAATCAGCTCTCAGAGCTCTCCTCAGTGAGCTGTGCAGTGTGTAAGTTCAACTCCCCGCCCCCTGCTTTCTGGAAGCTCAGACAAACTGCATAAATTCTGCACTGTGAATGGATGCAGAGGAGATAAAATGGATAAAAAGGTACAACTTATGTTGGAGGATTTGTTTAATCTCTGTGTATCACATGAGGCTAGTCACTTAACTGGGTATATGTAAAGGTTTACAATCACTTTAGGCTTCTAATCCAGATCTTATCCAGCCCCCTCTTCAGCAACAAATCACAAGCAACAGACCATCAATAATCTGTAATCAGCATACAATTAATCGGCACAGCATTGATCTATTGGTGTGCGTAATGGCAGAACAGAGCTGAAAGTGACGTGTCTTGCTGTCTTGTAACTTCCTTTGTAACCACAATGTGATCCAGTTTTACCTGGATGTAGTACTTTACTGCAGAGGCTCTGAAAAGCTTAGGCCTTATGCACACTGGACGTTTTTTAAGCTACTTCTAGGGGTGTCAGGTGTTTTTTTTTCTTTACTGCCTCTAAACTCCCCTTCATGCCACCCTGTGTGTCCAGGCACACGTAGAGAGGAGAAGAAGCCGGCTTTCAGCTGCTGCAGAAAAAGCCATACAGAGGATTGGTTCCAGTAATTGCCCGTTCACCCTTCCTGCCCACACCTGATTCAAACAGCTGTCTGGGCCCCATAAAGGAGGACCTTATCCACGGCCCTGACCCTTTGTCCTGTATTTCAGCTGAAAAAACGCAGTTATGTGTCTGCAGTGTGAGATCTAAGGCACTGCTGCCTCAGACTGCTAGATCAGATTTAGAGGAAGATTTAGTTATGTCACTAATGTCTTGCTCACTGTTCTTCTTGTTGGAGGCTCTGACATGAGGATGCAAAGCCCTTATCTTTTACCAAGATGTCCACCTCCACAGTCAGTAGTTGAGGAAAAAATCAGGAGCATGATGACCATAGACCAGCCTTTTTCAACTAGGGTGCCCTGAGGTCTATTCAGGGGTGCATTGGCAAAATATCTAAAAATTGCCCAAAACTTGTATCAAACCAGTGGGTGGAACAAGCCTGCCTTTTAGTTTTCATTGTGCACCATTATGACCTTTTAGCCGCCGGCATCCTGACAACCAATGACATCATCAGTTGATAAGGAGGATGTTAGCTACCTGCACAGCATTCTAGTTTGACCCTCCCTGCCCCTCTCCATCAGTGCTGGGGTCACATTAGCTCAGTGATGGAGAAAAACTGACGGAGAAGAGAAACACTGGAATACGTGTCAGTACCAGTGTGCAAAAGTGTATTTGCTTTGGAAGAATAAATCTCCTCCAATGTTGGGGGTCCTACATGTGTGGATGTTGCTGCGTTATATAAAACTATTAGAATCGTTTTTCACATTTTAGAACGGGGTGCCTCAAGACTGTCCATCATTTTACAGGGTGCCTTGGGACTGTCCATAATTTTAAAGGGTGCCTTGACTGAAAAAAGGATGAGAAACACTGCCATAGACAATATTAGTTTATAGATTAGTTATTTGCCCCTTGCCTGCCATTTTTAGGAAGAACATCCAGAGTTTAATTCCTATTTAAGTATTTTGTTTTAATCCTTCAACTCTATATCTTCTGTGAACAGTTAAATGAGTGAACACATATATTTAGATACACAACCACAAATATTTATATTAAGATTCCTTCTCTTTATAGCCTATCTTTACTTGGGGAAAACTTATCCACAGTTACACTGATCAGCCATAACTTTATGGCCACTGACGGTTTAAGTAAATAATGTCAATTATCTCGTTATGATGGCATATAAAAGTTGGTGGGATATATTAGGCAGCAAGTAAATATTTTGTCCCTGAAGTTGAAAACAGAAAAAATGGGTATTGCAGTTTGTGGTGTATGGAGCGGTGTAGCTGCAGACCAATTGGGGTGCTGACCCTTATACACAGCCAAAAGTGCATACAGTGTACATGTGAGCATCAGAATTGGACCACAGAGCAATGGAAGAAGGTGGCCTGGTCTGATGAATCACATTTTCTTTTACATCATGTGGATGGCTGGTTGCGTGTGCGTTGCTCTATCGCTACTCTCTTTAACTGCAGAGGTAGTGGCCAGGGGTGTATACATGTCAAAGCTGTGATGTTTTGTTTCACAGCCATGACAGAAATCATACCCCCTGTTGCTTTTGGCAGGTGAAGTGCCCATGGATTGTGACCCATTCAAGGGAATAGGGGTGCTTGTTCAGGGTCCAATGTGAACACACACACATATATAGTTACATAGTTAGTCTGGCTGAAAAAAGACAAAAGTTCATCCAGTTCAACCATTAAAAAAAAAAAGCTATCCTATACCCACAGTTGATCCAGAGGAAGGTAAAAAAACCCCCAGCAAATCATGATCCAATTTGCTCCTACAGGGAAAAAAAATCCTTCCTAATCCCCCGAGAGTCAATCGGAGATTCCCTGCATCAACTTTACCTATAAATGTTAGTATCCCGTTATATTCTGTGTATCTAGGAAACAATTCAGGCTAATCCACTGAGCTGGAAAAACGTAGTTATGTGTCCAGAACCAACTCTTGAGGGAGTCTATTCCACAGCTCTTCCATTTTCACAGCTCTCACTATGAAGAAACCTTTCCGTGTTTGGAGATTAAATTTCTTTTCCTCCAGGCGTAAAGAGCGCCCCCTTGTCCTCTGTGATGACTATATATATATATATATATATATATATATATATATATATATATATATATAAATGTATTTATTTACACTCTGACTGCTTGTTGCAGTCCACTGAATGTAGTAAACAATCAGTTTTCTATTCTTAGCTGATCACTATGAGAGGAAACAGCTCAAAAGTTGCAAGTAACAAGAAGAGCTGCCTCAGTGTTACTGCTCCCATCCATCCATCCATCCCTGATATCCATCTGGCACCTTTTTCCTACAGCTACAGAGGTTGAGCTCCAACAAGCGCACCCTATATAATATACATTTCCAAAAGTTTAAAGTAGTATGTTTACATGTGTGATCGCCAGGGGCGGACTGACTATTTGGAAACTTGGCACTGCCTGAGGGCCCGGGGTCAGTAGGGGGCCCCATGAGATGCTCCTGGTACCTTTTTCATAGGCTTTTTTGAGTTTAGGGAAGAACACAGGGGCCCCATGATCCCCTATTGCCCGGGGGCCCCATGAGTTGTCAGTCCGCCCCTGGTGATCGCTGTGATTAGTCACATCGATCATATTGTACAGGAGGGCCTATTTCATTGTCCCTGTATCCTGGTCCCAAGAGGGCATGCACAAGGCACAGGACCAGTTGGATGTTTTAATACACCCTCCTGAATCTAGGAATCTTCCGTTGGTTGTTTGGCCGGGTGAGAAGCAGTTTAAAAAAAAAAAGAAAAAAAAAAGCCTCTACACAATTCAAATACTTATATCCCAAAGCAGGATCCCCCAAATGAATCCGGCTGCTCTCTTCTTTTGTTTTCCCATGTTTGTGGGAGCTCTGTGTGAGGCAGGGGTGCCCAATCAGTGCATTGGATCCTCTTTAGTCCTCAAAGTTACAGGTAAGATTTTTAAGCTACTCGAATTCTTGCTGAGTTCCCCTACTCATTGTCAATTACTGTCACTAATCATTAAAAGGGCAGGAGAGTAGGAGGAGACAGCTGCAAAAATAAGAACTGTTATAACAAATTCTTTTTGTGATGTTTTTAACTATCAGAACATCTATTCCGATGAAATAAATTTACAGTGACAGTTCGAAGTTAATTTTAAATACTGCAATTAATTACTGCTACATAGGTTTGAAAGAAAAGTAAAATGTATCCCTTAAAAATCTATATTATTTTCCATGATGAAACAGTTGAGCTTGCTGAAACCCTGACACTGTCAGCTGAGCTTTGATCGTATTCATGTAATCTGTCAGCTGAAAGTAATGTTATTGTGTTGTAATTACAGGCTTTCTTTCCCTATGGAGTCTAACAGTAGAATAACCTGTGCAAAGAAGTGCATAAGGTAATGAAAGGGAAAATTATCAAGGGATGTTAAAGAGCAACTCTAAGCCAGGAAGATTGTATAACTGGCAATTCTATCCAGGAAACGCGGACCTTATAGGTCTGTCAAGAGGTCCTCTCAGTTTATATGCATGAAATGCAACACAGAAAAAAGTGAGACTTCTAAGGTGAAAGGATTCCCCTAGACTGGATGGGAAGTAATATCACTGATGAAACTGAACAGGTTAAAAGTTAACTGAAGCTAATACATTTTTTTTTTTTTTTTAGTTTTGGATAGCGTAGGCAATGGTTAGCTACTTTATTGGCTGTATTGTCACTGCATCAGAGATAGGGGTGGATGTATTACAATGGGAACATTTGTTACAGTGGCAATTATCTAAGAAAAGATTCCCTCTCTTTGGAGAAATCCTCTCTTGATTGTTGTGTCCCATTGCCTCCAATGGGTTACTGAAAGCAAAAAGTGGTAAAGCAAGAAAAAATTATTGGGTCCTTAAACTTCACTCCCTATAACTATTATGTAGCCTGGTAATGAGGGAATACCATCGTTCAGTTCATGTTTCAAGTTTTAATGTAATGCTTGCGTCAGATTACACAGATCTTTTGCTTGAAACCCTTCCCTCTTACCAGTCATGCTGTGCTGTGCCACCTCCCTTTTTTAAATTCATTTTATAATTTGTCTATGCATGCAGCGGGTGTTTATTCCCCACTTTGGTATATTGCCACTTACCTGAAAGAATTGATTATTTAAAGAAAAACAGTTCCTGAATAAGTGGAGCTTTGAAATTTGGATTCCCTGACTCTGCATGTTTAAAGGCTAGTGAGAAGTTTCAGAAGACTGGTATGCTTTGCAGCAGCAGAAGTCAGGTGCACAGAATTGGTTCTGTGCTGAAAATTGGAGATATCGTTCTTGGTCTCCTCTGCCTATTTAAATGGCAATCGTGGGGTTTTTTTGTATAATCTTTTATTTATTAGAAATTTTGAGAGTACAAAACAACAATAATAAGAAGATAAAAAAATTATAGTCCTCAAATTAGGGAAAAAGAAGGGAAAACAATGACAGAGGCACAAGATGCCTAAGTCAAGCGGGTCCAAAAGCGGCTTGTAATAAGAAAAATGTATAAATCTTTAATTTCAGTAAAAACACAAATCAATACACATGATAAAACAAAAACAATGAAAGGAGAGAGTCTCACCACTATCAAAGAGAAAAATGGAAGAGAATGTGATGGTTTTCCAGGGTGACGTCACACATGCTATAGTCATCAAATTACAAAGAGAAAGAAAAGGCAGAGTTGAGTCATGGGGTTAGAAAAACAATCAGAGACAACCAGGTGTCTCATGTACACGCATGTAAATGGATACAGCATTGGTGTTATAATCCTCTTAACACAGCATTACAGCCAATTACAGGAGGATTGCAAAGGTTTATGAAGTTAATGAAATGTTTATGAAGGAAAGATAACATAAACAAACCAAGTACAAATATATAATATGGTCTACTGGGTGTGCAAGAATCAGAGTGCTTACGTGTGGGCAAAGCCGCCTAGTATCGGCCAGTGGACCAGTTGTGCACACCCAAGGGGATGTCTCTGACCAAGTAGAGGCAATGGTATGCAAAAAAGCTTCCCAGTTAGCAGGAGTTGGGTAACTTGTTGCTTGGGTTGATTTTGGTCCATTTCATCTATTTCAAATGAATAATACATCCAACTAGACCAGGTGTCATGAAATTGTTCCTGGTTATCCTTGGTTGTAAGACTCTTTCTACTTCCATGACCCCCTCTGCCTCTCACTTCCAGTCCTGCAGTGTAGTGCACTGGAACCACATACAAAATTTTGGTATAAAGCTTTTTGCCGCATTCAAAAGATGTGGCGTAATACTATTTTTATGTAATGTAAGTGAAGGGAAAGCATGAAAGAGACAATGGAGGGGAGAGAATTGTATGGGCAGCAGTTATGTTTGACTGAAATGTAGCTTTGAAGAACTCTGAGGAGCTGAAACAATTCAGAAATAAATCTGCAAACTAAACAGTAATTTACTTGTGCTTGGTATTTTCTTTTAAACTTTCCATTTTCGAAAAAATGATGATCCATGAGATTTCTGCATTTTAGCAAGATTTGACATTTTCTCAGGCTACATCCTGCTTCTCTGGGTTCTAGAAAAGATTAGTAATATTCTGTAAATATTTCACTTTGGGCATTGGCATTCATTTACAGTAAGTACTACATGTATATTTAAATGTTTATTATTTTGTTTACATAGTGTAGGGACTGGGAAAATAGCAGATAATTTTAATTCAGTTGGTTATATTCTATATATTATATTATATATTATATTTGCAGTATTTGGAACCAGATTTCCTTCTTTTTTTATCATTTCTATTGAGTTTTAACAGAAAATGTGACCAATTTTTTAGTTTTGCAACAAATTCTGAAAGTACAAGGGGTTAAAAAGCAAGACAAGACATGATTTCCCAGGTTTAGCTGGGGATGTGGGAAATTGGGGGGGGGGGGGGGGAGAATAGAGAGAGAGGGAAGGGGTAGGTTAGGAAAGGGAGGAGAGTGGGGGGTGAAGGTAGAGGTGTTGATTAGGTTTTGTTAAGCATTAATATGCATCCATTGGCCTCACACCTTGAGAAACATGTCACATGTGTTTGTGAGAATATTAGTCAATTTTTCATTGACAGAAATGGCATCAATATGTTTTCTGACTTTGGAAAATAATGTAAATTGTTTTTTTCCAAGCCTTAGCTGCCCTTAATTTAAAGACCAATAGGAAAAAGTGGGCCAATTTAACTGGGATATTCTTGAGATTTGTAGGTTTGTAATAGGGCTAACTATGGGTCTTTAGGAATCTGAGTGTTAGAGTATAAGAGTGTAAATATCCTATACCAGGAATGACTGAGCATCGAACAGGTCTATCACAAGTGTAGGACGTCTTCAGCAATCTGAAAACCCTTGAAGCAATGGCCTTAGAGCACATCTAGAGGCTACTAAGTACCATCTGATTAAGGTTCCAGAGTGGTTACATTGGTAAAGGTAGTGATTGTAGACTGAGTCCCACTTCACCCGGTCCTTCTCTGTCTGGCTAGCCTTTAAGTTTTTCTTCCATTAAGCTACATAATAGTGAGCAGTGGTTCAAATGAGCGTAAACTATAGCATTGGGAAAAAGGCTATTTGGTCAATGCAGGCAGAAAGGAGGATCCTGGAGGCCTGGCTACAGTCTTTGGCCCCCCTGGGTTCTGGTAGCAAGTAGACCCCACAGAAAAAGGTCTACTAAGTAGGGGGAGGGGGAGCTCCAGTGTCCATAAGCAGTGCAGGCAATACAGAACTACAAGTCCCAACAGTCGATTGTCCAGAAAGTAAAGCTCAGCCCATGCAGAACAATCTGTCTCAGCATTTCTAACCATCTTCTAGCCTCCTTCTAGTGAGACCTCTGACCATAAGCTCCTCCGTGTCCATCACTGACGTAAACTCTGAAGTCTGATAATTTTTCTCAGCATATAAATGTTATACTTCAAATTCAGCCAAGACCTCAGCCCCCAAATTGTCAATGCTGAAGTGTCTGGCTTTGTCCTGGTACAGCACAGGTGTCAATCACAAGGCCCGTGGGCCAAATCCGGCCCTCCAGGCCATTTCGTGTGGCCCTTGCACCTCTCCTTCAGGTACCCCCTTGTCTCCGCCCCCCAGCAATTGGCAGCAGAGAGGACAATAGAACTCCTCTGCCAAATCCTGCTCCTCTCAGTGCAGCTGCAGCACCCCCTCATCTCTGCCTCCCCTGGTCTCAGCATTCAGCAGACTCTGGGTCCTCCTCCAGACCCTGCACTTTCTTATTTCCAGCTCTGCCCCCAAAGGGATACACGGTGATGTTAGGGAGGGTGTGGGATTCTTGACATCTGATGTAATAGGGGGTGTGGTACTCTGAACATATAGTTTTACAGGTACAACATGCCCTCGGAGGGCAACCATAATGCTGATACGGCCCGTGATGAAATGGAGTTTGACACCCCTGTGGTACAGGATACAATGAGTTCTGTACTTCCTGCTGTGAAAGAATGCCTACCTCCAGACTCTCTGTATGGGCACATGAACTCACTGATCAGTTATGCAGATCGGTTAACCTATTTAACTCAAACAGATCATATAAGAAATGATATATGTATAACCAATGGAAAGTTCTACATGCATCTGGCAACCTTCATACAAACTTTCTGGAGATGTTTTTTTTCACTCAACTTCAGTTCCGGTGTCAATGCCTCCGACTTTTTGCCAGTGCAGAAAAAGAAAGGAATATACATCTCCCTGAGGAAAACGATCATCCACTTACATGTTTAACTGTACCTCTAAACCTAGGGAAGCCATCTGAGCAGGGGCGGACTGACCATTTGGAAACTCGGGCACTGCCCGAGGGCCCGGGGTCAGTAGGGGGCCCCATGAGATGCCCCTGGTACCTTTTTCATAGGCTTTTTTAGTTTGGGCAAGGACACAGGGGCTCCATGATCCCCTATTGCCCGGGGGCCCCATGAGTTGTCAGTCCGCCCCTGCATCTGAGTAATGGTGGAGTATCGTCCTACCTCTCTCTGTGGCCAGCAGTGAGACTTAGGGAACACGCTACGGGGACAGCAGGGCTAACATATGTAAAATCAGCTGACAAAGCGTGGTGTCAAAAAAACAAAGTCAATGGCACAAAAAAAAGAATAATGAAGTCTCAAGGTAAATAAGTCTAATTAGGGAGAATCGCTTGTATGATGGCTGCAGCTCTTCCAGCAGAGTATTGGATGATCTCTGTGCACATGATGTGCCTGTGAATGACTGGATGACAAACATCCAGAAGACACTGCTAAAACGTCTGGGTAGGGCAGACTTCTCCATTCCTCTGCGTTTCAAGGGACTGCCTCTTTATCAAGCTGTATGATCGGAAGACTCAAGGTCAAATTTAAATAATGGTATAACCAGGGGCGGACTGACAACTCATGGGGCCCCTGGGCAATAGGGGATCATGGGGCCCCTGTGTCCTTGCTCAAACTCAAAAAAGCCTATGAAAAAGGTACCAGGGGCATCTCATGGGGCCCCCTACTGACCCCGGGCCCTCGGGCAGTGCCCAAGTTTCCAAATGGTCAGTCCGCCCCTGGGTATAACTGACAAGGGGGCAAGAATGGATGGTGAGGAGGGAGACATACTCAGTATAATTCTGGCCAGACTGATACAATTTGTAAAATGCAGCACCACTGTCAGTTTACAATATATACACAATTGGGCCCATTGCTGTAACTTAACTTCACAGAGACAGAAAGGAGTCTACTATCTAGAACAGTGGTCTACAAACTGCAGCCCGGGGGCCTGATGTGGCCCATTGCTTGCCTTTAGCTGGCCCTTGGGGCACTATTCCTCCCACTTATACAAAACACTATTCTGCCCACTGACACCAACAACAGGGCATAACTCCTGCCACCAATTTCAACAATGGGGCACTATTTTTTCCCACTGACACCAACGACGAGGCACTATTTCTCTTACTGACACCAATGATGAAACACAATTTCTCCCACTGAAACCAATGATGAGGCATGATTCCTCCCACTGACACCAATGATGAGGCATTATTCTTCCCAGAGACACCAATAGTGAGGTATTATTGTTCCCCCTGACTCCAATGATGAGCCACTATTCTTCCCACTGACACCAATGATGAAACACAATTCCTCCCACTGAAACCAGTGATGAGGCATGATTCCTCCAATTGACACCAATGATGAGGCACAATTCCTCCTACTGACACCAATGATGAGGTATGATTCCTCTCACTGACACCAATGATGAGGTATGATTCCTCTCACTGACACCAATGATGAGGCATTATTCTTCCCACTGACACCAATATTGAGCTGCTATTCTTCCCTCTGACACCAATCATGAGGCATTATTATTTCTACTGACACCAATGATGAGCTACTATTTTTCCCACTGACTCCAATGACGAGCCACTATTCTTCCTTCTGACTTCAATGATAAGCCACTATTCTTCCCACTGACACCAGTGATGGGGCACGATTCCTCCCGCTAACACCAGTGATGGGCACTATTCCTCCTGCTGACACCAGTGATGGGGCAACTATTCCTTCCACTGATACCAATGATGGGGCACTATTCCTCCCACGGATACCAATAATGGGGCACTATTCCTCCCACTGACACCAACGATGGGGCACTATTCCTCCCACTGACACCAACGATGGGGCACTATTCCTCCCGCTGACACCAGTGATGGTCACTATTCCTTCCACTGACACCAATAATGGGACACTACTCCTCCCACTGAAACCAATAATGGGACACTACTCCTCCCACTGAAACCAATGATGGGACACTACTCCCACTGGCATCAATGATGGGGCACTTCTCCTACCCCATAATACACGGTGTTTACTCCCATTGATGCCAGGAAAATTTGTACTTCCATTGGTCACAGTCTGGCCCTCTTAAAGTCTTAACAGTCAACTGGTCCTTTGTTTAGAAAGTTTGGAGAGCGCTAATTAGAACTTCAAACACGTTTATAGGACAGGGCTAGGTATAGTTAAGTATATTATAATGAAATACGGTACATGCATTAATAAAATATACAAAGTGATGCAGTGCTGCAGTGCTGCTAATGAATATCAATCTGTCTTAATAAACAATAACAAGTGAATAAACTGTGCTCATAATCATAAAACATAAGTGCATAAATGTAAATGATATACACTCATAAATAATGTGAATAAAGATGCTGAAGTGCTTTCAATCAAAAGTTCATATGTTTCCAACTATCACACGGTCCATCACCATCACTGCAATTCCCTGGTGAGTGTGAATTTTCATGCTATTTATAGTGCCACTCCGTGCTCACAAAACTCTTACCTCCGACGCATGGAAAAACTGCGTATTATTAAGACATAGCAGAAATACTGCTACAGGGCAGCAGGGCTGTGCAAAATCACGTGTATGTGTGTGTGTGTGTATATATATAATGTGATTTTGCTTTTCGCCCTACCCGTGCCGCCATTGGAGGCCTCAGCTGTCGATCACCAGGTCGATTGCCGAGTATCACTGTCCGGGGAGAGACCTATATGTAAACAATGCAGATCTCTCTCATCAGCTCCTGCACACTGCATTGTGAGCCATACAAAGCAGTGTGCTTACACAGTAAAGCACACACACAGTAAAACAGCACACAGTTAACCCTTTGATCACCCCAGATGTTAACCCCTTCCTGCCCATTGTCACTAGTACAGTATCAGTGCTTTTTATTAGCATTGATGACTGTATTGGTGTCACTGGGGATGTCAGTGGCAGTTTAGTCAGTTCCCCCAGTGTTAGAATGCCTGCTGCAGTCCCGCTATAAGTCGCTGATCGCCGCCATTACTAGTATAGAAAAAATTCCAGTATATATACCGCCATTTGTAGATGCTATAACTTTCCTGTAATCCAATTCATTTACACATATTGGGATTTATTTTAGCAAAGACGTGTCGCAGAATACATTTTGGCCTAAATTTATGATGACATTTTTTTTATTTTTTATTTTTTTACTGGACATGTTTTATATCAAAAAGTCAAAAATATTGTTTTTTTTTTTCGCAAAATTGTCAGTTTTTTTTGTTTTATAGCACAAAAAAAAATGCAGAGTTGATTAAATACCACCAAAAGAAAGCTCCATTTGTGGGGAAAAAAAAACCATAAATTTAATTTGGGTGCAGAGTTGCATGACCGCATAATTGTCAGTTAAAGTAATGCAGCGCCTTATCACAAAAAATGGCCTGGTCAGGAAGGGGGGGGGGGGCGGGGAATCCTCCGGAGGACAAGGGGTTAAACAATTTGGGTTACTGTTAGCCTAATTTTGCTTTGCAAGTTGCAGCCATACTTGATTCCTAAAAAAATGAGCTTTTCATAACCAGTGTGTTTAACGTGACTCCCAGCAAGCCTTCTAACTGTTTCAGACATCAGTACTATACTGCTGTGAACAGGGGCGGACTGACCATTTGGAAATTCGGGCACTGCCCGGGGGCAGTAGGGGGCCCCATGAGATGCCCCTGGTACCTTTTTTTCATAGGCTTTTTTGAGTTTGGGCAAGGACACAGGGGCCCCATGATCCCCTATTGCCCGGGGGCCCCATGAGTTGTCAGTCCGCCCCTGGCTGTGAAATGTTTTCTTTTAAAATAAACAAATTGATATACTACAAAGAAGGTGAAAAATACGTCAAGGATTTTTACAGACAAGCAATTCGCTTTTATTTTGTATTGTCTCTAACCTGTTTCTCCTGCTGCTTCACCCTTGATTCCAAAGTCTTTAGAACAGTAATGTACATAATATTTCTTCTGTTCAGCTTGCATATGTGAAGATTGCTTACAAAAAAACAATCCAGTCCTTGTCAACTTGGATTACCAGTAAAAGCAGCCACTTCCTAAGCGACACCAATATTGTGATCAACTTCAAGTCCAGGGATCTCCGCTAGGCAGTATGAGGGCTTGCAGATTTATTTACACGAAGCATTCACAGTTTTCTGTGGAGTTATACTACTACAACTAATTGTTGCACATTATAGTAAAGCTTGTGAATATATAAAAAATAATCCCTAGTGATGCATTGTCCTGTGATAAATATCTGTATTTGTAGTAGTAGTTTTAAGTTAAAAAGGATCTTAAAGGTATTTTTTAAAAATAACATGTTATATTACTTGCTCTGTGCAATGGTTTTGCACAGAGCATCCGCGATCCTCTTCTTTTTGAGTTCCCCACCGATGCTCTTGGCTCCTCCCCCAAGCAGAGTGCCCCCAATAGCAAGTCTCTTGTTATGTTGGCACTCGAGTAGGCTCGCCCCCGAGCCACACTCCTGTAAATGGACATTGTCCATTCACACAGTGCATAGCTCGGCCCTGCCCCGCTCTCTCCTCCTTGGCTCACTGGCTGTGATTCACTGACCATTTGGAAACTCGGGCACTGCCCGAGGGCCCGGGGTCAGTAGGGGGTCCCATGAGATGCCCCTGTTACCTTTTTCATAAGCTTTTTTGAGTTTGGCAAGGACACAGGGACCCCATGATCCCCTATTGCCCGGGGGCCCCATGAGTTGTCAGTCCGCCCCTGGGAGGGGGTGTCACCAAGTGTTACCGCACCTGGTTACACCAACCCTAGGGACGCCCCTGGTACTGAGAGTAAACATTAGTGAGCACATTATAGTTTTGATAAAGAGAAAACAACATTGACCCACGCAGGGGTTGCAGACAAAAGTAGCTTGGTAAAAGGGTTGTCATTGTGGTTTACTACTGCAATGATAAGGTCACCTATACTATATTTTATAGCTGAGGTTGCATGGTATGCGACTCGCCCGATGGTTGGGCAAACATGCCTGGTGTTTTGATCAGAAAAAAATAACAAAAGAGAAGATTGTTTTAAACACATGAGTTGGGTGTTTGACCATAAACATCAGACCTGGGTGGTAGTGGGCGACCGCTGAGGTCAAAACTATAAAAATCAAAAATCAAAATGAAATAGTTATAAGAAAAAGGAGCCAGAAGGCCCCAAAAAGCCTACCAAAAAAAGCAAATTAAGATGAGGGGAGGGTAGAAGAAAGGGGATTTTTTTTTCTCGCCGTTGGGGGATGTCAGAAGCATGTCCATTTCAGGGCGGACTGTGCGGGGAGATGACAGAAATGATAGTTACAAATGAACTAGCCTGGTTGTAAATCTAGAGACTGGTAATCAAGCCAGGGCTGCCAAATCGTCAGAAACCGGTCATGTTTGTCTTCCAATACCACTGTCAATTTTTCATTAATGAAGATACCCTGTATTCTAGATTTCACTCCCTCAAAAGAGAGTGTGAGATGGTCACAGCGCTGGATTGAGATTAGGCTCAGGTAAGTATTTAAGGGAGGGGGAGGGGAGGCACAGACACATAAAAGGTTGTCACCTTAAAGTGATAATAAAATCCGCTGACAGGCAGGTTTCTTAATAACCCTTGTGGTCTCTTCTGTCATAAATCTCCCCCCTGTCTGTCAGCAGGTAATGTGATTTGAGTCGCTCAGATCAAATTTATAACCCCCTCTGCATGCCGCAGCGATGTGACTTCCGTGTGCGTCGCCACGGACAAAGATACATAACCTGGAAGGAACATGAGCGAAAATGAAAGCTTCGGGGGAGCCGTGACAGCACTGTGCTGGACGGCTTCATTTGCAGGTAAGTCTGTCATAATGTACTAGCATGCAGTGCAGGGGGACCAGCTTTTTTATTTTTCGACTATGACTTTTTACTAGCGCTGTAATGCAGAGAATGCATTCATTTAAAAAAACTTTTTTGCTTTTAGAGCCACTTTAGTATTTAAACTGTAAGTTCCTTTCTACACTGTGGAAGTACACATTTGGGGTCTGTGAAGAAAGGATTTCACACAAGATTTCCATAGATTTCTCCAATTTTTTTTATTTTATGATTCTATTGAAAAAAAGAGAAAGTTGTGTGAAAACCTTTAGGCTACATTCACACAGGCAATTAGCACACCCTGTAACTTCCATTGGGAAGAATCTGTGGATTCCTGAGTGTGAAAAAGGAGGTGTGTGTGAATAGCTGCGGCTGCTCAGCCCAGACGATGCAATAACAGGCTAAGAAGGGCCGCAGCTATTCTCAAACCCAGTGATTATCTGCATCCTTTCTACGATGATCACTTAAGCTGTTGCATACACCTGTCATTCCAGACACCGGAGCCTGCAGATTCTTGCTGCTGAAAATCACAAGGTAGGCTAATTGGGCAGCACAGTGGCTAAATGGTTAGCACTTCCGCCTGGCAGTACTTGGGTCGTTGGTTCAAATTCCAACCATGGCACCACCTGCCTGGTGTTTGCATGTTCTCCCTGTGCCTGTGTGGGTTTCCTCCTGGTACTCCGGTTCCTCCCACACTCCAAAGACAAGATGGGAGGTTAATTGGCTCCTGTCTAAATTGGCCCTAGTATGTGTATGTATGAATGTGAGTTAGGGACCTTAGATTGTATGCCCCTTGAGGGTTAGGGTCTGATGTGAATGTACAATATATATGTAAAGTGCTGCGTAAATTGGCGGCGCTATATAAGTACCTGAAATCATAATAATTGTTTGTGTGAATGGACCCTTATAAATAGACTCATTTGTGTGCAGAGCCAATAGTTCTATCCCCGTGATCTTCCATTTCACTGGAAATCATTGATCACCATAGCTATATCTTCTGTACCCCTCTTTCTTGGCAGAAGTGTAGCCCTGATTTTGTGTTCTCTTGCACAGCAGAAAACGTTGTTAGTACCAGTGCAATATCACACGTTATATTACATGATTTGATGAAGAAAAAAAAGTGGACAACCCACGACCAAATATGCATTTAATAAACCTTTAATAAATAAATTACAACAGCTATCATTTTATTCTATAGGTCCTCTCCTCTTAGAAAATCTATAATGCTCTGGAGGTTTTAAGTACATATAAAGCCAAAAATGCAGATTTTTACATGTGTGTAAAAAATAAAAAAAAATGCTCTAGTTCTGAAGTGGTTAGACATATAACAAATAAATTGGTTTTCAAGAAAAAATATAATAAAAATTAATTTTAGTGTAAACACACTCAATATAGTGCCCACTTTTTTGGTAAAATCTAAAAAATGAGGTTTTGTTGAGCAAATAAATACCAAACACATCAAGTTTTAAAGTTGCGTGCACCCATGATGTCTCAAAAAACAACAATACTCCAAAATCTGCATAGGTGATGCTTTAAAAGCCTTTAGAGCTCATCATTTTAATTGTTCTCATTCTGACATTCACGGCATGTGTGGTGTGATCACTGTTTACATTCCCTGGGCACAGGGGCTAAGGTTAAATTTCAGGTTATTTTTTTAGATAAATTCTATATGTATTTTTTTTTTTTAAATATAACTTTATTTCTACCACAAGGGACTAATTAACTCCCCCCCCCCCCCCCGTGATAGCATTGGGTAGGTGACAGGTACTCTTTATAAAGAAAATGGGGGTCTAATAGACTTGCCCTCCACAGCATGCAACTGAGCAGAGATCTCGGGGGACTGCCATCAGCCTGTGTGTTAAGAATATGTAGACCCAACATTTCATTTTCGTGATATGTGCCTAAATTTAAAAAGAGTGTTTTATTTTTACAGGTTGTTGTTTTCTTTGAAAATGGAATCAAGATTTCGACATAGATCCAAGATTTCAAGATTTGGGGATATTTGAAGATGCAGTTCTGTGAGTACTCTTTAACACTCAAACCATGTACTTCACATAAACCACCTTAACATTTATAGCAGCCAAATTATCTCTTTAGATTTTTCAAGAAAATTGTATTTAGTAATTTCATACAGAATCTTAGAGAAAGAAAACTAGAACTGTTTACGCTGGGTGGTATATGAAATCTAATTGAACATACTCTCTACTTGTTAATCATTTCAGGCTACATATACACTGGAACTGCTGTAGATGTTAATTCTACTGGCAGCAGAAAAATGCTAAACGCGAGAACCCCCCCGCGTAAACATGGTACCACGTTTAGCGCTTGGGCGTATATTCAATTAATTGGCCAGAGTACCTGCCATTGAAATGAATACATGCCCAATAGCTAAATGTGGCTAGCGCTTAAGTGTGTTTACACGCATTTTAGCCACATTTGGCATTTTTTGGCCAAATCTTTCCTCTCCTAAGCTTGATTCTTCTACATTCAGGAGACGGATGATTAACTGCCCCTAAACTCTGCTGCTGCTAAACTCTCATAAACATATCTATGTGCATGGACCAGGGGCGGACTGACAACCAACTCATGGGGCCCCCGGGAAATAGGGGATCATGGGGCCCCTGTGTCCTTGCTCAAACTCAAAAAAGCCTATGAAAAAGGTACCAGGGGCATCTCATGGGGCCCCCTACTGACCCCGGGCCCTTGGGTAGTGCCCGGGTTTCCAAATGGTCAGTCCGCCCCTGGCATGGACACGTAGGCTTTTACTGAGTTGAGTTCAGGGGCTTTGGCAAACAAACACCAAAAGCTCTTAGGAGCAGCAGTGAACATGAGGCCTAAAGGGTTTTCATTGTCCATAAACAGAATGCATTAATGTGTGACTGCTTGCAACACCTTTGATTCATTGATTAAATCTATAAATTGCTTTGTTAGTGATTTACATCAAACACTACTAGACACAGCGTTTTCCAACAACATAATTAGTTATTGCACCTGTCTACACTTTTTTTATTAGGATGAGGAAGAGTTAGAACCTCTTTGAGTTTTATATTACTGTCAGTGCAGTCACTGAGACAGGAAGTGAAGAGAATTTCCTCTGTGGGGGCGAGCTTTTCCTTGTAGAGTGGGGAGGGTCTTTTGCAGTTTGTCCCTTGTTAAGGGTATGCTCCATCACTCTAGTGGAGAAAATAATGATTTGATCTCCTGCAGATTTTGTAAATTTGCCCACTTACAAAGAAATGAGGGGTCTATAATTTGTAGGTTCATAGGTGTATTTTAAATGATAGAGACGGAATGTCAAGCAAAAATCCAGAAAAAAACACGATACAAATGTTATAAATTGAGTTGCAGTTCAGTGAGTAAAATAAATATTTGACCCCAAGCAAGACATGACTTAGTACTTGGTGGAGAAACTCTTGTTGGTAAGCACAGAAGTAAGATGTTTCTTGTAGTTGGTTACCAGGTTTGCACACATCTCAGGAGGGATTTTTGTCCACTCTTCTTTACAGATCTTCTCTATATCCATAAGGTTTTTTGGCTGTCACTTGGCAACTCAAAGTTTTCAGCTCCGTCCATAAATGTTCTACAGGACTAAGGTCTGGAGACTGGCTAGGCCACTCCATGACCTTATTGTGCTTCTTCTTGAGCCACTCCTTTGTTGCCTCCTATGTTTTGGGTCATTGCCATGATGGAAGACCCATCCACAACCCATTTTCAGTGTTCTGGTTGAGGAAAGAAGGTTCTTATCCAAGATTTTACAATACATGGCCTCGTCCATTGGTCCCTATATGCGGCAAAGTCAGCCTATACCTTTAGCAGAAAAACAGCACCAAAACATAATGTTTCCACTTCTGTGCTTGACTATAGGGAGGGTGTTTTTAGGGTCATAGTCAGCATTTTTCTTCCTCTAAACATTGCGAGTCGAGTTAATGCCAAAGAGCTCAATTTTGGTGTCACTTTCCCCCAATCCTTCTCTGAATCATTTAGATGTTCCCTGCGGGTGCTGCTGGCTGTCAATCCATCGCGGCGTATTGTGTAACCATTGGTTTATTTGGTGACTGTGGTCCCATCTGCCTTGAGATCATTCACAAGCTCCTCCCATGTAGTTCTGCGCTGATCCCTCACTTTTCTCATGGGCATCTTTACCCCATGAGGCGAAATCTTGCATGGAGCTCCAGATCGAGGGCGATTGATGGTTATTTTGTATTTCTTCCATTTGTGAATAATCACTCCAACAGTTCTCTTCTTCTCACTAAGCTCCTTGCTGATGGTCTTGTAGCCCATTCCAGACTTGTGCAGGTCTACAATCTTGTCCCTGATATCCTTTATTAGCTCTTTGGTCTTGCCCATGGTGGTGATATTTGAAAGGAAGAAAGAGATTCTGTGGACAGGTGTCTTTTATACACATAACGAGTTGTCGTTAGGAGCACCTTCTTAAATTGACAGGACTAATCTGTGTACCACATAGCCAGTCTGTGGGAGTCAGAATTATTGTTGGTTGGTAGGGGATCAAACACTTATTTTATTCACTGAATATGTATGTGTATTATAACATTTGTATTGTGTTTTTTTTCTAGATTTTTGGTTGATATTCTGTCATTTAAAATACACCTATGATAAAAATTATAGACCCTTCAATTCTTTGGGCAAACTTACAAAATCTGCAGGAGATCAAATAATAATTTTCCCCACTTTATATGTGGCCACCAAGAAGAGAAATGAAATCACCTCAGTGGGCACACAGCATTACAAATCTGACAGTGATTCTAACTCTTCTCTACTGCAACTAAAACTTAAAAAAAAAAAAGTTTGGGGTTCTACTTTAAAGAATTTTTGTGTTTTCAGGTAGTTCTTACTGTTTTATGATTCTGAGATCATGATACTGCAAAACCGATACAAATCCATCAAAGGATCTTTTTCACAGCTTTACACCTTTCCAGCATTTTTGTTTTGTTAAAAAAATCTCATATATTATAATCATTGCAGACATTCTTACCTTAGAATCTGTAATTTTAACTCTGCTTGAAGGATTTCAGAATGCAGCAAGATACTTATTGAAGTCCTTCCTAATATATCAAAATGTTATAAGGATAATGTGTTTTTCCCCAGAAAGGTGTGAGTGAGGAATCGGTATACAAATTTATCACAATCTCTTCAATGCCTCAGGCATAGTATTCAAAAAACTTTATTTTTTACATTTGTTTCCACTTTGTATGTCATTACATATTTAGGTAGCTACGGCTCTGACAAAAATCAGCTCTGACATTTGAATGGCTTTTATTTACTATTCTTATATACAATAGATTGCAGCGCAAACAAATTTACTTTTTTGTGTGTTTTGTTATGTAATACTTTTCCAGAAAATGATTAAAATGTGGCCTATTTATTAATGGTACACTGTTTTACAGGACATTTTTTTAGCTTGGTTATATGAAATCTGTTGTGGCAGTGTTTGGGTATAGAGGTCTAATCTAGTTATACTTGTATAAAATATCATAAATTATAGGTAGATATTAGTTACATTTGATGACCAGTTATGTTTTGAAATGTATATATTACCTGTGAATTCTTGTATTTAAAATCACTTGTAGTTTTAGTCATACAGCCCATACAGGGAAGCAGGGGGCATATCTGTGGCCACTGTGTGCATATGTATTGTAAGGTAGAACAGTGAAGTCACCAGCACACTTGCTTTTCTCACCCACAGCTACAGTGTGTCTGCAGAACACTAAAGTGGTTGTAAACCTCTGAAATGAAAACATGAACAAAGCATATCACTCTATAGTGTGTAGTAGCCGCAATCCAAAGCACCTAGTGTGGTCTGCTCTTTCTTTCCTATGCTATCTGCATGAGTAATTTTTGACAGAATCCCTGGGAAGGACCCTGCCACAACAATCCATACCCCTCACCCCTCTACTCCAGCACACAGAAGGTGATTGACAGCCTCAGCTGTGCGTGTTTTCCTATGAGACTATGTAGAGGTGGGGTCTCCTTTTACTCCACTCAGGTCTCAGACAACACTCAGCTCCCTGCTCTATGCTGTGCAGTGTGTGTTGTTTGATCCCCACCCTCTGCCTTCTAGAGCTGAGTAATGCTGTGTAAAATATGTGCTTTAGGAGGCTGTATTGGAGAGAGGGCGTAGATAAACAGGTACATCTTATGTAGGAGGATTTGTTTTAATCTCTGCGTAGCACCTGAGACCAGTCACTTCAATGGGTATATGTAAGAGTTTACAGCTGCTTTAATGTCAGTGTTACTGTGTGAACGGAGCATGTTTTACCATTACCATTCTACAGCCAGGCAAGGTGGCAGGAGCCAATTCTTGAACAGAAAAGTCAATAAAAGGGATAACATTGAGGGGATATGTTGTACAAGGCTTTTGCTGTATGTGTTGGTTATTTAAAAGAGAAGTAGGGCCAAAGCTTTTTCAGTAATACTTCTCAATCAACTTGTGCTCTCCTGTGACCCAGAATCATTTATAGCCCACTGTCAGCTGATGTCACAGTCTGCTTTGCGCCACACACGTTGACAGGTAGGAAGTGCTACTTGTGTGTCACGACTCTGTGGTAAGGGGGACACAGGAGACTCTGTGGGAGAGGGGACACAGGAGACTCTGTGGAAGAGGGGACACAGGAGTCTCTGTGGGAGAGGGGACACAGGAGACTCTGTGGGAGAGGGGACACAGGAGACTCTGTGGGAGAGGGGACACAGGAGACTCTGTGGGAGAGGGGACACAGGAGACTCTGTGGGAGAGGGGACACAGGAGACTCTGTGGGAGAGGGGACACAGGAGACTCTGTGGGAGAGGGGACACAGGAGACTCTGTGGAAGGGGGGACACAGGAGACTCTGTGGAAGGGGGGACACAGGAGACATTGTAGGAGGGGGGACACAGGAGACTCTGTGGGAGGGGGGACACAGGAGATACTGTTGGAGGGGGACAGAGTAAACTACAGTGGTGGGATTTTGATGAGAAAAGGACATGGGACACTGCTTTGGACTATGTAGAGTCAGAGGACATGTTGTGGGGGGCAGGGTAGAGGACACTACACAGTGGGGGGAGGGGGGGGTGATGTGAAAGAGTGCATAAGACACTGGTTTTGGGGGGTAGGGGGTACAGGACACTACTGGGAGGGAAGGGGGCAGAGGATACGACAGTGGGGGGATGTGGTGTGAAGAGGGGCAGAGGACACTGCTTTAGGGGGTACTGGACACTATTATGGGGCGTGGGGGGGGGAAAAGAGGACACTACAGTGAGAGGAGTGATGAAAAGGGGGCAGAGGACACTGCATTGCAGGGTACAGGACACTACAGTGGGGGGTGATGTAATGGGGAGGGGGGAGGTTTAAGGGTGCCGCCTAGTAACCCCCCCCCGGGGATGTTTGCTTTACTCCATGTTATCCAGGTAGACTTGGAGGTTGCCTACCCCTGCTCTAGAAGAATCCCGACCACATTGTCACAATCCACCCTGCTGCCTGATTGACAGCTGGCTCCAGAGCTGAAGCCAGCTATGGCCGCCCTCTGTCCACCCTGGTGCTGCAGTGAGCACTGGAGGGACAGAGCAGAGAGCAGGACGTTGTAATAGTTAGTGGATGTGGAATGGGACAAAGAGACAGGACATCTTGTCAGACTGAGAAACTTTCCAAAAATACGCACAATATTTGATGTTCTTTCGGAAAAGAACCCAAGCACACAACTGGTACTGCTGCCTGTCATCCACGACTCCTTCACTGGGAGCACTCTTGTCTGTTTTCAGCACATCAATCATGCTTTTTTGTAAAAGATATGTGCAGGATGGTCCAAGCTTTATCATCTGAAGAGCCAACTCCTTTCTCAGGCATGAGGTGAATATCTGTGAAAAAGCAACATACTTCTTTTTATAGAGAGACATTTTTAGATGGAGCTGACCTAAGCATTAGATTGGTTTCCTTCCTCTCAGGCCAGTAGACATTCCGAATAATGGTGGTAAAGTACCATGCTGTTCACTAAATGTATATAGATCAAGCCAAGTGTCATGTGAAGATCAGAACTGTTAAAAGGCGTATAGTGTGTTTCCCAGTCTTCCTCTCGAGAAGGCATCGGAGACAGATGTAGTGAAGACATCTCTTGGCAGTATAATGTGGCAATAACACTCAACAACAATACACAATCATCTTCACCCAGACTCGGCTGTACATGAGTTATTAAATAAAAGTGCTTGCAGTACTGGATCGCTTTGCATTAAAATGTGCTTCCCTTGCAGCACAGGTCTGTAGCCCGTAAAAATCGAATTCCTTATCTATCAGCCAAAACCTGACTGTATTTTAATGCTGTGATTTTGCACTTGTCAGCAGTCAGGGAACGAAAGGCCCACTAGTTCCATTGAAAGCCTTTCTTTGTTAGTTTCATCCATGCCACATTGGGGTTGATTTACTAAAACTGGAGAGTGCAAAATCTGGTGCAGCTGTGCATAGAAACCAATCAGCTTCCAGGTTTTATTATCAACGCTTAATTGAACAAGCTGAAGTAAAGCCGGCCATACACGGGTCAAATTCCGAAATTATTTTTTTAAAATAATTTTTCCATTTGAATTTCGCACCATTAGTGGGCCACAGCAACGGATGATTTTCGAGCCAGCGTCGAATTTGAGTGATCAGCATGTTGGAAATGTTTTGAAAAACAAACAAATTTCTAATCAATGATGGAAGAATCGTGCGAGAAATTTAATTTAAAAAAAAGAGCCGTGACCTGGAAAGAAAAGAACATTCTAAGAGATTACAAAACACACAAAATTTCTGAATTTCTAAAGAAAATTTGTTCAGAATTTGACCCATGTATAGCCTGTATAGCCTGTATAGCCGTGACCTGGAAAGAAAAGAACATTCTTGGCCATGAAAATTCTGTTCTGTAGCAACATGTGGAATTGAAGGCTTGGTAGGTCAAATCAATGGTGGCGTCATTGGATTATTATTATTATTACTATAATTATTATTATTATTATACAGGATTTATATAGCGCCAACAGTTTGCTCCGCTCTTTACAATATAATGGGAGACAATACAGCAACAATACAGTTCAATACAAGAGGGTTAGGAGGGCCTGATCCTTGGAGCTTACAATCTAAGAGATTACAAAATTTCTGAATTTCTAAAGAAAATTTGTTCAGAATTTGACCCATGTATAGCTTGCATTAGAAGCTGATTGGCTACCATGCGCAGCTGCACCAGATTTTGCACTCTCCAGTGTTAGTAAATCCCCCCATTTTGTCTGGGCACAGTGCGGTAACATGCAGTATAGGGTTTAAATAAGGAATTCCAGGATGAATTCTACATCAGCAACTCATTTTGTATTTATAATTGTTATTGTTAACTACAGTCCCGAAGCCTATCAATGGTCAAAATGTAAAATCAGATGTCCATTTACACATTTCAATTCTTTCTAGCTTACTTTTATTAATCTGAATGATACTGAAGTTCATAAACTTACTTTGTGAAGAATCCTACAAATGTACTTATTTGAATTTTGTGACACTGATATGTAACATAGTGCAAAGACCATGCCTTCTGAACTACAGGGATACTGAGAGGAGTTGCTACAGGAATCATAGGTTGCAGGCAGCAAGGTACCATGGGATATGTATTTCTTAGAAATTAAAAGAAAAAGGAAAAGTTGCAAAGCATGAAGGGAATCCAGGACGTTTGTGGAAAAAGTTGGGCATCAGGAAGGAATTTTTTCCCCTGTCGGAGCAAATTGGATCGTGCTTTGCTGTTTTTTTTTGCCTTCCGCTGCATCAACTGTGGGTGTAGGCAGGGGCGGACTGACCATTCGAGCACTCGGGTAATGCCCAAGGGCCCGGGGTCAGTAAGGGGCCCCATGAAATGCCCCTGGTACCTTTTTTATAGGCTTTTTTGGGTGTGCTGTGAGTTTGGGCAAGGACAAAGGGGCCCCATGATCCCATATTGCCCGGGGGCCCCATGAGTTGTCAGTCCGCCCCTGGGTGTAGGATTATAACTTTTTTTTTGTTTTGTTGAAATGGATGGACTTTTGACTTGTTTTCAGCCAAACTAACTAAGTAACTATGGGCAGTGGACAGGCAGAACTCACAGCATGAAAGGAGATATTTCAGAGAAGCGTATATTGTATTATAATAAATACAGTATCTATTTGTATTCCTATTAAAATGCTAATGTATAATGAAAGTGAATGTTTTGATGGGCAGCACAGTGGCTAAATGGTTAGCACTTCCACCTGGCAGTACTAGAGTCGTTGGTTTGAATCCCAATCACAGCACCACCTGCCTGGAGTTTGCATGTTCTCCCTGTGCCTGCGTGGGTTTCCTCCTGGTTCTCCAGTTTCCTCCCACACTCCAAAGACATGCTGGTAGGTGAATTGGATCCTTTCTAAATTGGCCCTAGTATGTGTATGTAAGTTAGGGACCTTAGATTGTACGCTCCTTAAGGGTTAGGGACTGGGCAGCACAGTGGCTAAATGGTTAGCACTTCCGCCTGGCAGTACTCGGGTCGTTGGTTTGAATCCCAATCACAGCACCACCTGCCTGGAGTTTGCATGTTCTCCCTGTGCCTGCGTGGGTTTCTTCCGGGTTCTCCAGTTTCCTCCCACACTCCAAAGACATGCTGGTAGGTTAATTGGATCCTGTCTAAATTGTCCCTAGTATGTGTATGTATGAATGTGAGTTAGGGACCTTAGATTGTATGCCCCTTGAGGGTTAGGGACTGATGTGAATGTACACTATATGTAAAAGCACTGTATTAATTGACAGCGCTATACAATTACCTGTAATAAATCATAAATAAAACATCTTAAAATTTGTCTCTGCACCTTCATATGTGCCTAACTGACCATACTAGGCATAAAAGTGTATTTGCGTAAAGTCTAATAATCACTCACTGCGACTGAAGTGTTAATTTGCATACGAGTAATTAGGAGGCTTATGTTTTGTGTAATGAGTTTGACATCCGTTTGAGATGCGATCATTTGAAATAAAGGCTCCATGCAGACTGGGCATTTTAATAGTTAGCTCTGTAAAGTCGCGTTAAAACGCAAGTTTTTCAGTGTTTTTTAGCATTATCGTTTTTCTGCATTTATGTTTTTACATGAAAAAAATAAAATGGTTCTTAAAAAAAAAAAACAAAATGCATTTTACAGCATTAGAGCGTTTTTACAGCTAAAAAATTCTAGAAACCTGCTAGTTCTGGGCTTTTTTCCAGCCACAAAACACCCCTGCCAAAAACGCTGATTAAAACCTATGTGTGCATAGAGACATAGGATAAAATGCTGGGGGGTTTACTGGCTGTTGAAAAAAATGCCATAAGCCCAAAACAGCCGCTGTAAAAATGTCCAGTGTGCATGAGAACTAATTAACGGGGGCATTTAACCTGCAGCTGACCTCCTTCTAACCTACATTTCACCTGCTTCAAGCAAGTTTTGCATTCTCATAGACTTGTATATTGGAATGCAAAATCTGCTTGGAGTGAACAAAAGCCGATCGATAGACTCTTACCCCACGGTCACATCAAGCCCGACTTTGAAATCGTGCGACTTACAGTGACACAGATGTTTATGCAAATCGCACCAAAAGTAGTACATGTACAACTTTAGAGATCAGTGCGGCTCCAACCAAGTCGGAACCGCACTGATTTGACCGCTCTAATTACGGACAATGGGGTCGGACTTGGCATACGATTTGTAAATCGCATGGCATACAAATTGCATGCCAAGTTGCACCCGATGTGGCCGGGGTGTAACACAGTCTTCCAAAATGGGGCATTAGGGAGTATTAGTGAAGCCCTACATGTCAAGTCTATTTGGTGGCCTGAACAGTATTTTTTAGCATGGTTCTCAAAAAAAAAAATTCTAATTAAAAGTACAATCTAGTGAAACTAGAAAATGAAGCCTTAGGATTTATAGAACTCAAGGCTCCTGGTCAGATCTTCTGTTTTTCATTCAGACATAGATGTAGTCTACCCTACTCATTTATGTCAGTAAGCTGGTGATCTGGGAACCCATTTTGCTTATCTGTTTCAAATGTAGGGAGCAGGGGTGGACTGACAACTCATGGGGCTCCCAGGCAATAGGGGATCATGGGGCCCCTGTGTCCTTGCCCAAACTCAAAAAAGCCTATGAAAAAGGTACCAGGGGCATATCATGGGGCCCCCTACTGACCCCGGGCCCTCGCGCAGTGCCCGAGTTTCCAAATGGTCAGTCCACCCCTGGTAGGGAGGTATTTTAGAACACATTGACTATAGGCTCCTTGTGGTGTTTTCTATATAGAAAGCCTGATGTATCAGAGTTTTAGAAGTAAGGCTAGGTTCACATATGTGCGGGTGCTGCTGCGGACCCGCACGAAAATCCATGCAGCCGCACCACCCACACAGAGGAATGCGGACCCACGGGCGGGTGCCATTAGTTCTAATGACATGCCACCCGCACTGGAAATCGCAATCGTTCTGGGAATCGAGGTTCCTGTGCGGGATGCCTTTTCAGAAGTGCAGGGACTTCTTCCCTGCGTGTCCTGGGGCACGGGAGTCCATTCAAATGAATGGGCTCTTGTGCGCACGCAAAACACGGCCCGCACGGCCACATATATGTGAACCGGGGCTAAGAGGTACTCCATAACCTCCAAACAAAACCGCCTCTGAAAATTTGAATTTGATTGACCCTAGGTTCACACGCAAGCGTTTTCCACAGCGTTTTGCAGAAACGCACAGCAGTCCATTTAACATGATTTCCTATGGGACAGGTACACATCTCCGCGTTTCACAACGTGCATTTTTTGGAAAGGGTCAGGGACTTTTTTAAACACAATAAGTTGTGTTTTTGGTTCTATAGACTTCAATGGAAACGCTGCAGAAAAGCATGTAGTGCATTTTTTGCTGCGTTTTGCATTTTAAATCTGCCCAGCAACAAGAAAAAAAAAAGCAAAAATGCATATGCAAAAACGCAATGCAGAAATGGATCAAACTACTTAGGTGTGAACCTAGCCTGACACAGCATCAAAAAGAGAGAATGTCGCACCGGCACATAAAAGCAGGCCTCCTAATAAATGGTTTGATGTGGAAGTTACGCTCTTATAGTGCGTTTTGGAAGGCACCTTTGCTAATTATTGAAAATAAAATGATAGGGAAGTAAGCTCTTGGACAATGTACATCTTTTTTTTTTTTTTTTTTTTTGGTGCCAGTATTTTTCCCAATTTCAGATACTTTGATAAAACTGAGCAGACAATATACAGCAGATTAGGCCGTTATCGGTGATTGTTCTGTACATGCAGGGTCTGATTTGATGAATGCATCTTCTGCCATAATTCTTCAGCAATCAAATCTTTCAGGGTGGGCTGAATCCTGCAGAGTAGGGATGAGCTCAGGTGTGTTCGGGTTGTAGTCTGAACCCACTTGAGTGATCCTGCCAGGAATCTTCCACTGTCCTTGGCCGATTATACGCCGTTGAGGTATTCCCCACCCTGCAGCCACATTTACACATGGCCCTTGTATACGTGAAAGAGCGAGGCAGGAATACTTCATCCGCTTATGGTTGGCCAAGG